>NC_081411.1:302403466-302703466 GCF_030272615.1 Cryptomeria japonica
AGAATAATCATCAATAAAAACATAAAATATCTTTGACCACTTATCCCTCTGGCCTTGTAGGTCTGTACAAGTCTGTATGAACCAACTATAATGGTTTTGTAGTAGAATACTCCTTGTTCTTTAATATATTCCTTGTTTGTTTTCCCATATGATATTCCTTTATCACTATATTAGCAAGTTTGGTTATATTTGGAAAATCTCCCATTGCTTGAGTAGAAATGATCTTCACCATGTATTCAAAATTAATGTGTCCCATCCTTTTGTGCCACAAACAACACTCACTGATCTACACCAAAATATAACTACATCCTCTGTTTTTCTTTATGTAATAGACATTTCCATTTGTTCTTGTACCTTCAACAATTAACCTTCCAGGAACTTTGATCTCACATTTGAAGCCATGAAATATGAGCTTGTAACCTTTACTACATATCCAACCCACACTCAAAAGGTTATATTTTAAACCTTTAACAAAATAAACATGATATGTCTTATGCTTACTATCAATGGATATGGTTCCTTTACTACAAATAGGTGCAACCTCTTCACTAACAAGCTTCACTAGTCCACTATCATACTTTTGAAAGTCAATGAACTTCCTTTTGTCACCTATCCTATGATTTGAAAATCTAGAATAAATTAAATCCAAGATTTAGGTTCTTCTTTTGCATGTAGTGTGATCCTTAATCATTGATCTTTCACTGTTCTCTTCATCATGCACAATACTGAACCTTTATTTATAATTTTTTTAATGGCTAAAAATAATAATTCACCATTTGAGCCATCACAATCTTCTTCATCTTAGGTTTCTCTCTATCGTCTATTATTTTATTGTTTTCATCTCTTATATATTTACCCTTTCTCTTATTATCATCACTAGGTCTATTATAGTTATCTTCATTGAAAGTACATCTAGTAGCATAGTGTCCAATTCTTCGACAATTAAAAAACTTCAAGGGAAGCTTACCTTTATATTTTATTGATCCTCTTTTTAGTCTTCTCACAAATTTTTCTTCCTCGTCATATAGATCATTTATTGTTTCAAGTACATCGTCAATCTTATTGGTAGATTTGAAAACAAATTTCTTCTTAACATTGTGATGATCTTCAAACTCCCATATCTCAAAAGTTGAGATTGATCGATAGATTTGATCCAAGGTATATGTATCCATAATATGACTCTCCTCAATAGAATACAACTTAGGTCTATATAATCTAGGCATTGTTCTTATTACTTTTCTCACAACCTTATTTTCTTCCCTAGTTCTACCAATACGTCCTATTCCACGTTACACCTCATTCAGCTGATGCAGGTAAATTTCAATGTTCTTGTCTTTAGGCATCCTTAGAGTCTCAAATTTATACTTCATATTTAACATGTAGACTTTCTTGATCTCCTGATCTCTTTCATAAATATGTAGAGAATGAGATTTGTTACCTTGAAGGTTATGAACCCAAAGGAACAAACCTACCTTCGCTCTACCTCACTTAACTGGCGCTAAGGGTGAGCCAAGGGATGAAAATTCCAAGGTAAAGAAAGAATAAGATAAATTACTATCAAATAGAGTTCTTGAATGACTCTATCAAGCCTCTCTCCCTAGGATGAGCGCCCAGAACTTGGACACCAGCATGCATGTTTCTTCCTATATGGAAGAGGTACAGAAACTGTATGAAAAGTGATAGTGGAAACTATATTATTAAACAAACATAGAAAGACTACAAACTAAGCTAATAATGCAGAATGTAGAATACTAAAATGAAATGGGAAGGAGGAATGAGGGAAGCTCATAGTCGGTCCACGATTGAAGCCTCCCACAAGATGACTACACTCACATGTTCATAAACCTATGCAAAAGCAAATAAGGAAAATGTTGGGGTTGTGTTTTGGAGTCTACCTTAGTCAGACCCCCGTTTTCGTCTTCCCACCTCCACAGACAACCCAATTAGTAGCAATAGGGAAAATTGAAATTAATTAAGATAATTAATAGATTGTAAATTAGAGATCATAGATGAACAAATGAACCAAGAAGAGGAAGTGAACTACCTTCAAGACATGTGAAGATGGCCGAGGGAACCTTGAGTTCTTCAAGAGGCTGCAACAACAATTATGGTCTTGTGATAACCTATGAATATTGCCCAAGAAGATTGCTAAAAGCTTAAATCTATAAGAAAAATGATCAATAATTCCCAAAATGCATTCAAAGGGGAGAGATATAGGTCGTGGAAGGAAAACTGATGTCAATGGGCACATGCAAATGTGTTATGATTCCTTTCAAGCTCAAGAGCAATGCTCAAATAACCACCCATGAACTATCAGATTCGCGGGATGCTAGCGCGTCGTGCAGACATCTTTGTGTCATACTAGTGTCCTAAGGATGACAAGTTCACAAAGTTGATAATATTCTAGTTTGGAGTTGACAAAGAAATCTAGGTGGGAAAAAAGAGAAAAGGGATGGTACATGACCACTGGTGATGTGGAGGAAGGTGCCATTTGTTGCACTAAATTGTACAAGGTTTGATTTTTGATATTAATTTTACCCCCTTTAGTGAGCATGTCTTTGTTGAGAGATGCAAAGGAAAAGTAGAGGAAGATAAATAAGAGGGTCGTGATTGGGAGGCAAAATTTTGGTGATCAGCTGAGGTTGCCCCCAATGAGATAAAGCTAAAGTTTGAAATAGATATTGCGAACTGACACATTACAAACATGCTAACGACAAACTAACATGTTGAATTATAAGATAAGTGATAGATTAATATCGATGATAGATAAGATATCATAACAAAAATGAACCTTGCTTGGAGGAAATCCCCTTATTACGAAAAGATACAAGATAAGTGATCACAGTGATATGAGATAACAGATGTGCCAGTATGGATAGAAAAGTGGATTATTCTAGATAGCCATATGATAGGAAAATGATGGTTGTGAGATCATGCTAGTATGGATAACCATATGATAAGGTGATATTTTGCTAGCATGGGTAGTGATATGCTAGGTAGCCATGCGATAAGGTGATGATTTTGCTGGCATGGGTGGTGATACACTAGATAGGCATGTGATTGGGCGATCAAAGATAGATTTGATAAGTAGTATATTGGCTCCTACTTGGGCAAGAAAAGATCAAGTGGTTCTGCCCCCACCTAGGAAAAACACAGTAAAGAAAAAGATCAAGTGATTTGGCCCTCACCTAGGAAAAATATCATAAAGAAAAATATCAAGTGGTTTGGCCTCCACCTAGGCAAGCATGAAAAAGTGATCGACAAGAAACATGCAAGGGACTAGATAACAAATGCAGATATGATGCCCCCCCCTTAGAATGATATTCATGGAAGGCATGTCATTTTAAGGAGAAGAGTAGTTGTGGTATTTCAACATAACAAGATGCTTTTGTGGAATGCCACCATTAGTTGGTGACACATGAATGTCCACAAAATCAATGATGAATGCAAAAGGATAGGGGGATTTGATAGTTTGGCATCAAAACCCATAGCAGTGATAATAAATCTAATATAGTTGCAAGATAGTTATATCATCATAGTGCCAAATTTCTCAGATCTGAAGAAGAGGACATGAAGACAAAGAGAAAATAAAAATTCCGATCAACATGGAAGAAGGCCGAAGATGCCCCCAATGCTTTGCATTGTTCCTGAATATCCCAAAGCAATATAAGACAAATAGAAGAAGTAGATAGACAAATAGAATAAGGTGCACGATAGAATAGTCTTCTGTATCCAAGCACCTATAGAGAAACTCGGGTCCTTTAGGAGAGCACAACAGATAAAGATGATCAACCTCCCATATCCAAGCACCTATAGAATAACTTGATTCCTCTTGGAGGGAACAAACATATAAAGCAAGCACGGGGGAACACAATCAAGGTCACAAGAAAAAAGATGGAGATGCAATATAAATATCCTAAAGGTCATCCCTTAAGAGATCATCATCCTCCCAATCTAGATCACAGGGAGAAGAAGAATGAGCTTGGAGAGGGACTACCAAAAGAGATTCACAAGGAAGCTCACTAGTAGAAAGGGTGAGGGATGAAGCAGAAATAACATCTACATCCACAAGATTGAAGGAGGGAAGGGTCAATGATTGGGAAAAGATCATGGACAATGTCAGGATGTCCTCCAAGGAGCCAAACATGCAAGCCTCCGTAGAGGAACCAGGGGACTCAGTCGAAGAAGATGAAACAAGAATAGGACTTCTAGCCTCCAGAAGAGGGGTAATGATAATCAAAGGAGAAAGTGGAGTCATCTCAACCACACACACAAGAACAGGCAAAATAGAAGACACTGGAATGGGTAGAGAAAAGGATGAGGAACATACTTGTGAGGATTTTTGCCATCAAAATTCTAGAACGGGGCCCTACTCGAGCTTGGATTTGGGTGGGACAAGAGAAATAGGTCTCCTATCAATCGTAGCAGGCTGAAGGACCCCAGGGAGACTTTGATTTTGGAATGGCTGTGATGAAGGGGGAGAAAACAAAGTTACGCGGAACACCTTCTACATATGCAAAATATCAACAGGCTAAGACAAAAGAGATTCATCTAGCAAGGAGGTAACAAGGTGTGTCTCTAGAGAAGGAGGGATGAAAAAATACACTTGTTCAGAGGAAGGTTCATTTATAGGCTCGATAATATCTAGGAGTAAAACTGAAGATGATGTAGAAACATGAGCGACCGATGAGACAGGAGTTGATATGAAAAAATTGGCTGGCCCATCAATAGTGCTTACACTCACATGCACACTAATTACGTTGGGGATGAGGGCCACCAACTAAAGCCCGAGAGGGATTAGAAGGATCATGCTTCATAGGAGAGGTCTCCAAAACCTTGTTGGGGGTAGGGGAAGGCCCAAATAATGGAATAGGAGGTACATCTGAGATAGGTACCATATTCACAACAATAGGAACCCTACCTCGCTTTGCTCAAGGAGCAGTTGGAGGAGCAAAGGGTGTCAACTTGGGCTATGAAAAAGGTGCAAGCGGTGATGAATGAACATGAGAGGATCACTTCCTTCTCTCATATCAAGAGGGCCAAGGGATATTTGCCATGATCAGAATCTCGAAAAGAGGGAGGGCCCAAAACTTTGATAACGCAGGTTACTTTCCATTATCTGCACAAGGTGTAGCTGCAGGAATAGAAGACACCCCTAGAGGCTATGTAGTCTTGGGTAGATGCAGACTTCTATTCAGAAGAACAAGATTATCGTCAGGCCCCGATGATGAGGGGAAATGAGCCACTATCCGCTCCAAGACATCAATAAATGGAGAAGAGGTCGATGTAGGAAGAGGGAATGAATAACTAGGCTGAGTTGATTTAGGGGCCAAGTCCTTTGTCTTATACTGATAATAAGTGTGGTATATGAAGTCACCATGGAGAAGCGTGAGCCCCACTAGAGCAGGCCAAAAATGATCCAACAAAAATTCTCCACAGGCTACTAGGAGTTGATATCCAGTATCCTAGATGACATACACTGAACCCTCATGGGGAAACTTGAGGGATTTATGAATCACTGAAGGGATCACATCCATAAGAATCAACTAGAGAATGCCAAGTTTAACCCAAAATAGGTCCAACTTAGGAATGATCACATATGTAGAAGACATAGCCTTGGGTCCCACAAGGACCATCAAGTTGATGCTACCCAAAGGAGGAATAGAGAAACTATCATGTGTCCTTAGGGTTACTCAACAATCATCATAGACAGGCGTATGCAACTAGTTATGAATAGAGTCTCCTCCATAATAACATCGACTCTACATGATGGGTCAACAATCACACGCACGATAGTTTGATCATTCAATTTAGCTGAGATGTATAGAGGAGCAAGCTCTCCACAATATGGGGCATCTAGAGGGGTGAACGATAATGACATGCAAGAAACCTTCCCCTTTTAGCTAGGAGGCAAGAAAATAGGAGTTATGGTGACCATGTTCACAAATGGACCATCATTCGAAGGAGGATCTAATGCACTGATAAAATTCAATGAATGTGAGGGAAACAAATTGGTATACAGATCTACAAATCACTGTTGGTCTTATCAATAGACTTGTTTTACTTATTCTTTCATGCATTAGCTTTAATCGCACCATTGTTGATGTGGTCTTGGAAAATATTCCAAAGATGATAACATTGCTCAGTGTCATGAATAGGTACATGATAGTAATGACAAAAATTTGACCCATCATACCACCATGGATAGGGTCTATTATCAGGTAGTGGTGTAACCTCAAGAAGGGTAATTAGATTTTATTTTAACAATTGCTACATTATGCTTAAGTATTAGTCATTCAATTTAGTGAAGACTCTATTTTGTTGTGATCCCCATGTAGCAATCATTGGAGGAACAACCACAACATTAGCTACGTCTTTGTTATTTCTAGATCATTCCATGGATGTGCCTATGAAGGACCCATCACGAGAGTTTGAAGTAGAATCTCTGAACTGCAACATGGTGTGTTGGTAGTTTGTGAGTACATAACACATATTGGCAAAGTTTTGATAGTGATTATGAGATAACTTCTCCCTCAATGCTGGTTGTAGGTTGCCAAAATCCTATACAAATCACTATCGAGTAGGGGAAAGGGGATCTTGATAGAGTTTGATTATTATCTCAATGTAAAGTCCATGACCTTTCTGTTGGATTTTTGCTTACAGTGAACAAGGTCAGCGATAGCGACCCTACTGCCAATATTAGCCTAAAACCATTTAAGAAAAAGTTCCATAAGCTAATCAAAGGTGTGAATAGAATGATTTATTAGGGAGTTGTACCACTCTAAGGTGGTTCCCTTAAGGGACCACGAGATCAGTTTAAGAAAAACAAAGTCCAAGATATGGTATTCGCTGCACATGATCATAAAATAATCAATGTGCATATTAGGGTCCTCCTTACCATTGAACCTATAGAACTTCTAATGCTGATAGAAGTGGGTAAAAGGAACAAACAAAGTTCAACATTAGTATGTTAGTTCCAACCAAAAACCAATAACCAAATTAACTAGAAACCATTTCAAAACATATCAAAGGATATTTTAAAAACATAAAAGAAGCTTAACAAAGAAAGAAAGGTGAAGAGCTTTCCTAAGATAACTCCATGATGCCTTGTGATACTTCTCCCTTGTTTCTTCCCTCCCCAGGTTCCAAATGAATGAAGCTCTTAGATTTTAGCACTAGCCATAGATGCCATATGGAGATTCAATATGGCTGTAAATGATAAACAAATACTACGCAAATTCAAATAATGATGCTATGAGAAAGCTCTAAATACCTATGCAATATTCTAGTATAATAACAATACTCTAGTGCTTTCTCCTCTACTTGAGGAGAAGGGTTCTATTTATAGGCAAAATAGAATATTGAATGGTCAAGATTGATCAAGTTTGTGGAGGGCCAAGATTGCATGATTCATGGTCTATGTGATGGTTTTCAACCCAATTCCATGAGATGGCTTGAGAGGAGAGGGAAGGAGCATTTAATGTCTGAGAAGACATGAGGGTAAATTCATGTGGGTTGGGTTATTGGATAAAGTTATTATCCAAGGGTAAGGTTATTATCCAATGGTTAAACTCTTGTGCAAAGTTTACCCATGGTTAAGCCTTGACTAAAGGGTCAAGATCCATGTGGGTTAGTGTGTTGAAGAAGGGAAGCATTTATGACTCTATAAGAGTTAAATGGTTGAGATGGTGGATTGGGGGTTAATTTTGGTTTAAGATTATGCAAATGTTCAGAAGAGGGATTAGGCTAAATTAGAAGTGGTTAGAAGAATCTAGAAGCAAGTGGGTGAGGATAAAGTGGAGTTTTTTAATTAAAATGAATCATTTATTTCAACTAAAATATGCAACTTGCATTTGTAGGGGAATGTAAGTGGCTGAGGAATTTTTAAATAAATATTGATTTATCTAAAAGTAGATTCAATTTGGGGATTCTAAATAAATGTTTAATTTATTTAAATAGAAAGTGAAATTAAATAAATTTATTAATTTATTTAATAGATGGGACTATAGTTAGTAATTAAATAAATTTATTAAGTTTATTTAACTAGGATAGAAGAAAAGGCTATTGGTGAATTAATTAAATATAAATATAATTAATAGAGGAATATTAGTTCATTAAAAAAATATTTAATATTCATTTAATTCATGGACAAATTTATGTATCTACAACTTTAATGATTCGGCTGCAGAAAGAAGGATGGTGTTCAGGACAATAATTTAAAGGGGACTCTTCCTATAATATGCATGCATCGATGATTGGCTAGGAGTGGAGGCTAGATTTGTAAGTTGTAATTGTAACTACCTCATGTTCTGTAAGATAGTGTTCAAGACAAGATTAGAGAGCAGAGGAGGTGGAGGTGGGTCATATGTGCCACCACCACCACTAGCACCTCCAAGAGGACTAGTTCCACTAGAAGATGTAGTACAAGTGCTGATTGTAGAGATATGAGAAGCAACAAAGGCAGAGGCCGAGCTACTAGACATACCCATGTAACACAAAAGAGATTGGATGAGGCATTGATGCTAGGAATAGTGGACCTGAGATCAACCATGTGTACCATCAAGCCAGGTATGTCAACACCAAGATGAGAACCATAAGTTTTGAACTAGCCATCCTAGGGAGACGCACCAGCCGAAGTCATGTGCTTTCTGACAATCATAGACCATTCCCTTAACATCTCGAGGCCTCTTCTATCCAAGATGAACATGTCTCTCAGGGTTCTAACAAAATTTTCATTTTGGGGGAGGACATTCTCCTGATTCAGGAAACCCTCAAAGACTTTCAGATTCTACTCTAGCATGTTAATTTGTTCAAAACCAATGGTAATAATAGAATCATGATCAACAACATGAGGGGAAGATGGAGGAGAATCTCTCAAAGAATTGTTCTAAGAGTTTGATTGTGAATTAGATGGAGGACTCCCTATCAAAATGATTTTAAGAGGGTAAGAATCCAATAATTCATTTGGGTTGAGAAGCTCATCATTAAACAATGGACCTGACCTAGGAGGATTTTAGCGATTTGTAGGAACGCTCCTCCTGGCAGTCCTTCTCACAAAAAATACCATGGACGTCTAGGTTGTAAAGTTCATGGACAAGCTTCCCAACACTTCAACCACACTAATAGGATGTCATAATTCTATAACACTATGTTATAAAGATAATTGTTTTAAGGTTTGTTTCAAAGTTGAGATGTGATTATGTTTGTCTTTCTCTTTTTTCTTTTTTTTTACTTTTCTTTAGATTTTAAATGAAGTTAAGAAACGAAGATTAGAGAAAATAATAATGCAATTGTTCCACGTCAAGTTCAAAAAAATGTAGAGGATGACATTTATGATCCTCAAGGTGATGGACTGTAAGGAGCAAGCCTACCTTCACCCTGCCTCACTTAACTAGTGCTAATGGTGAGCCAGGGAATGAAAATGCAAAAGTAAATACAAAATAAGATAAATTACTATCAAATAGAGCTCCCAAATGACTATGTAAATCTTCTATATTGAGGACGAGTGCATGAAATTGGCACACCAGCACGACGCGCTATCACCCTATATGGACGAGGTATAGAAGTCGTCTGAAAATGTGAGAGGTGCAACTATATTATTAAAGAAACACATCAATATGACGAACGAAGATAATAACATAGAATGTAGAATATTATAATGAAATGGGAAGGAGGAATGAGGGAAGCTTACAACCCGTCCACGATTGAATCCTACCACAAGATGACTACTTTCCCACGATCATCAACCTACACACAAGTGAATGTTGGGGGTTTCATTTTAGATTTTTCTTTAGTTAGACCCTCGTTACAGTGTTTCCACCCCCACAGACAACCCAGATAGTAGCAATGGGGAAAATCAAAATGATTAATATAAAATAGATATGATTAAGATAATAGATAGATTGAAAATGAGAGATTATAGATGCACAAATGAACCAAGAAGAGTAAGTGAACTTCCTCCAACACTTGTGAAGATGACACCATGAGTTCTTCAAGAGGTTGCAACAAAAATGGTTGTCTTGTGATAACCTATGAATATTGCCCAAGAAGATTGCTAAAAGCTTCAACCTGTAAGAAATATGATCAAGAATTCCAAAAATGCCTTCAAATTGGAGAGATGTAGGCCGTGGAAGGAAAACTGACATCGGTGGCTGCATGCAGAGGCATTATGATTCCTTCCAAGAATGGGTATAATGCTCAAATGGCCACCTGTAGACTATCATATTCATAGGATGCTAGTGTGTCGCTCAAATGTCTCCACGTTGCGCTAGTTTCCTAAAGATGACAAGTTGACAGAGTTGGTAATATTCTAGTTTGGAGCTAATAAAGAGATCTAGGTGGACAAAAAGACAAAAGTGGTAGTACATGACCTTTGATGATGCAGAGGAGGGTACCATTTGTTGCACTCAATTGTACAAGGTGTGATTTTTAAAATTATAAAATAATTTTCAACTTCTCTTAAAATTCCTTTGTACACTTGCAGGACATGGTGTTCAAGAACTTTGAATCACTCAAACCACTGATAAGTTCATTTCTTTCCTCAACATAATTTTCATGCAACCTAATCTCATCCACAATAGAAGGACCACCACTCAGAGGAGTATAACCATTCTTAACAACATCGCATATTCCAAATGGCCTAGAATCCAAATAATATTCCATTCACTCCTTCCAAAAGGAGTAATTTGAGACAACAAACTTTGGTACTTTGGGTCCACTATCATGCCCCATCTAGAACCTTCCTCAAGTGATTAAGTTTTTCCTAGAGGAACCTAACTCTATAATACAAGTTGTTAAATGCCCGACAAGACTAAGAGAGGATGAATGAATCTTAAGAAAATCCTTAAACTTTTTCGATCACAAAAAAATATCAATTATTTTTAGCAATCCAAACATAATAAAAGATGAAGAAATGAACACCAAACATATGAAAACTTGATAATTACATGGAAAACCCAATATAAGAAAGAACACGGTGAGAATCACACTCACTATATGGGTAACTGAATACAATCTTTTCAGCACAAGGCCAAGGAAGCTCACAAATCCTAATTTAGAATTGCAAGCTAAGTCACACAACCTTAGGCAAGATACGATGGACTTGCAAACTAAGTAGCATGATCTTAGAGCAAGTTACAAATCTGTACAAGCTGCCAAAATAACTCATTATCTTCTAATAGGGTGATGAATTGAAATGAAAAATATATGATCATGAAACTATCATTGAACCTTTTGTTCGAGTTGCCAATAACATGGAAAACACAACATGCATATTTGTTGCCTTAAAACTCTATCATTTTGAATGATATGATCATCAAGGCTCATAACAAACTGATATTTGTACTTCTTCCCACATACACTTCCACATCACTTTCAATCAATCCCTACACAAATTCACACATCCGTGCAATTATTTATATCATCTTATTCACCAAAAATCTCAACTAGGTTGACCATAAATAGAACAAACATAATTTACACAAAATCGACCACCCTGAGAAACTATGCTAAATGTGGTCCACTCCAGGAGATAAAGTGGATCCAAATACATCACAATATGTCTTCCATAGTTGATTATAATGAACCGCACACAATGACACACATTTCAAAGTTAGTATCAAACATAATTTTTAGATAAACAAATAAAGCATGCTAACAAGTCAGCCCAAAAATATTATCCAATGCAAATTAATTAATGTGGATCTTCAATGCCACAGTAAAACCCATAGAAAAACCTTAACTCAACTTCCAATGTATATCGATACCAAAAGAGTATGATACAAATGAGATGAACCAACTAAGTCAACCAAAGATCAACACAAATGATAATGTTGAACAACAAAACAACATGACTTGTGGAGCAAACCAACACTTGAATTTTCAACTAGAACGCTACATGAACAATATGAAAATATCATCCAAGCCACAAAAAATGAAAAATCATTGAAGATAAATGTAGGGCATTCTCCAAACTAGTCTTGATAGACAACCAAGTTCAACACATGAATTGTTAAGGACCTGAAAACATAAAAGTGCAATATTCATATAGCATAGACATTAAATCCACAACCGTAATCCATCATATTCAAAAGTGAAGGAATGGAAAGAATTCTATCATAATTACTTTAAATACTCTTTCCTACAAATTTTAGCTTCCAATACTATCATCTTCCAAAAACACCACATACTCACTCAATATAACCACCAAATATCATAACAGTATTTGGACACTAATTTCCAGACCTTCACATATCAAGGAGAAATCTGAACATATCACTTTGACATTAATGACAACACTATCTCACACATCTAACAAGTTGTAATTTGCATAAAATTAAAAGATGCCAGAAATAAAGGGAAAAGGAATTCATAGGGGGTTTTCTAAAAAAGGAATGGAATTTTAATCATTTCAAAAAAGACTAGAACAAAGTTCTCCCTAAGCCATTGGACAAGGTAAGTTGGCCCTTAATAAAAAATTTAATGCTAGAAGGTCATTTTTTAGGGTTGTCCAAATCTATCACTTTTTGTTATTAGAGCATCTCAAGTCTAGTAAAAAAATTAATTTTCCATTCTATGTCTTCTCATCTCTAGAAGCCTCTAATGTTAATAGGATATCATCCTTTGCATCAAGATTTTATATATTGTCATTATCAATTTAATGTTTATAGAACTACCCCCATATCGTTCCTCAAACCAACATGACTAATAGGGTGCCAAGAGACTCTATTGGCTTACTAATCCCTCCACCATAAAGAAACCCCTCAGAATTTGTAGTAGAGTAGATATTGCATCCCCATCAAATCCTCTTGGCAGAAAAGTGGTTGTTAACCCACACTATTTGCTGACAAGGATAGAAAAATCTATCATATTGAGGACCCCCTAGCTATGTTGCTTTCTATTACTAAAGATCTAATGCATTATTATGTGGCTTTTGTGGCTTATCTATAGGAAGACCTTGACTAGAAAAAGGGAAGGTTGGAAGAGAAGTCTAATAAAGCTAGGAACAAAGTGAGAAGAGTCACGAGAAGAAATGAAGAGTCACAATATGTTGAAAGCCGACAACACACCTCTCCTTTCCCTACTTTTATCTCGTAGATTAACAATGCATTTTGAAAGCCGACAACACACCTCTCCATAAACCTCGTAGATTAACAATATGTTGAAAACTCAATTTAGTAAGGTGCATTTAGAGTCAGGCTTCTTGGTATAAAACAATCATGTTTAGCCTTTTTATCTCCAAGTTTCTTTACATCCCCTCGATCTTCTGACCCATCCCATACAACTAGGATACCACTACAAGAATCATCTATTGGCTTTCTCTTGTTTTTTTAAATAAAAAGACACCTATAATGTTCTCATGTTTTGTTCAAGAACCATTACCTTGTTTTTGATACTCACATTCTACAATGGATCACTTAAAGATAAAGTAGTATTATGCATTTACCCTCTTCTTCTAGTTTCATTTAGTTTGATTTCTGTTAATAGTAACTGATTGAGAAGTACATTTAATGCTTTGAGATCATCACTTAGGAATTTTCCATCTTTTATTTTTTTTTAAATGGACCATTTATAAGAAAGGTTTATTCACAAGACTCTGGACTAATAATAACTAATAATAGTGTCTTATATTCTTCGATGATAAATATGTATAAGGTTTTCTAAAGTATTTATTAATAGAATTTGAAAAATGAAAAATTTCTATTTCTTGTTTTTTATCTAGTCTAAATTAGTCTTGATCAAGCATACTATTAATTTTTACCAAAGGAAATATCACAATCTATTGAGCTCTTCTATCAACATGTCTTCTACATTCATCTTCCATAACTTAATGTTTTTTCCCTTGAAACATTGACTAACAAATGTTAATATGGTACATTTTGATAAAGATAAACAATGCTAATGCGCTAGTTAGTCATGAGTGGAAAAATAAATAAGCTTTCAGTCTTAATAGAAATCCTTTAAATATCTTACACTAAATTTTTTTATAGATGTACAACATCATAGCTTTCGTAAAATAATCTAGACAAGTTCTTACACAAAAAATGTGATGTTTTGATTTAATAAATGAAGAAAGGGCCCGAACCCTTACATAGTAGTCCACCGGTGAAAAAGAGGTGTCATGACCTGTGAAAGATCCAACATTTGAACCAAAACTAGATAGAAGCAAAAAATAGATTGAAAATCAAAACACCAAAATGCACCCTCGAGGAGACACAAATACAAAGCCTTTGGACTAGGGACTTTCACATCATGTCACTCTTGACTGAAAAAAATCAACTTCTCCCAAAAGGACGGCCATTTGAATTTATTGATCTCTTTGGCAAGAATAACAAATACGGAATAAACATGATCCTTAATTTTTTACTATGCTACTCCAAAGCTCTAGCAACAACTTCAAGAGACGTCTTCTACTTGGCATGTTTCCTATCTAACTCCTAGTACAGGACCGAAATCGAGGCCAACATATTATTCACTATATCCTACTAAAGGAAATAATATCATTCAAATTATTCTTCAACACATCTTTCTTAACCTGAAGAATAGAGATAGACCTCTCCATATTCTCCCTTTCCTTCTCTAAGGCCATATTTGCTTTTAGAGCCTTGACCTCTTTGTCCATGGAAACCCATTTATTAAGTTTGTCAATGATATCTCTAGCCTTAGCCTACACCCTCTCATTCTTGTTGTCAAAGGACCAATCCCCAACCCTCGTATCAACCTCAACCTAAGCCTCTCGCCTAATGATTTTTCTTTTAGTAGTGTTAAACTAAACCATCAACCTTATAATGGTCTCATTCTATTTATTATAGGCAGTGCATAATTCATTTACCTTGTCAACACCCTTTTCCAAACTAATCTCTCCAAGAGAAAAAAAAAAAAAAAAGGTAATGGGGAGGGGAGACTTAGACCGACAAAGATGTATTAGGGGAAAACCCAATCACATTAGTATGGGAATCATTAGCATCCATTCAGATAATCTAGACCAAATAGAAAAAATAATCATCCAAAATGACCTCCTGGTCCACATTATTGTCCTTCTAGGATTGAGCATGGGTTTAAACAAATTTCATTTTAGCAATGTGTTGTGGATTGACACATGTGGTATTCTTATAGGAGAGAGTAACCAAAGTCAAGTAAGAGGTACCCTGAAAATTAGGCTCAGAACAATTAGATACTTCGACGATCAAGGAAAGGTTTGAGTGGGGGAAATGAGTATGGGTGAGGCTCAACTAAAAAAAATAAAACATAATAATGACCCTTTGTGGGGTAACACATTATCCTTTGACTGGGCCACCACAAGTGACTAAGAAAGCGAAGTGGAAATCTTCAGAGTGAATTCATCTAAAAATTGTGCCTAAAATGGTTGAGCATAGGAAAATTTGAGAGTGGAACCTTTTATGCCTATCATAAAGAGTCACATAGTACATTGGAAACACTACAACATCCTTCCATTCCCCCAATAGGTCCTCCCTATTGAACCCATTTGGCAACTATGAGATTTTTTCATCACCACCAAAAAATTCCTAGAGTTATTATAGTTTCCTTTAGGCTTCTTAGGGGATGTAGCCCATTCAACTAAGAGACCATTGGTAGTTAAAACAAGACCCATTGATATCACAAAAGACACACCCATAATACAAACCCTACCATCAACTTAAGAGCAAGAAAACATAGTAGAAAGAGAGAGGTCATGACCAATCATGGCCTAAATGTAGGAGAAAAAATCCCCCCTTTCTAAAATGGGTCAAAGGACCCCATCCTTTTTAAGGGTCACACAATTATCACACTCCACCTAAATAAAATCACCACCCATGGTAGCTGAGAGCATAGTAGAAGATAAAAAACTTTAAAGAAGTTTGAAAAAGCGTTTATTTTCTGTAAATAAATAACCATGTCCCTCATAGTGTAATGATGACAAGATGCTATAGAGAAGCCATTATTAATATGGAAATCCATAAATATTTAATCCACATTAGATCTTATATCACATTGAATCATGGTAAAAATATCACTTGGGAGATCATTCATAGAATTCTATGTTTGCAAATATCTGATAAAGGTGCCCAGGTTAGCCAACCTATAATTGACTTGTTCCCTTCCCTAAGGATGTCGGAAAATGTTATCTATCTAAGAGTAGAGATAATGTGATGGGAATGAATGTCTAAACCCTTCATAGAGAATTCAAGGAATCCCTTATCATAGACCATCATTATGACATTCTTCG
The DNA here is from genome assembly GCF_030272615.1 of Cryptomeria japonica. Lineage (NCBI taxonomy): Eukaryota > Viridiplantae > Streptophyta > Pinopsida > Cupressales > Cupressaceae > Cryptomeria > Cryptomeria japonica. The sequence goes on from NC_081411.1 coordinate 302,419,692, forward strand.
AATCCCCTTCTATTGTGATATAATTTAAACCTTTATCCTTGGCTAGAGATATGTTATGAAAAGTAACTGCCACCTTAATGAAATTAGAAGTATCAATCCATAGGTTGACCATGTAGACAAGAACTATTTTTTTTTTCATTTTCATTCCTCACAATGCCACCCTTTCTCACCCAATGTCCTATATTCTCTTTCAATGAGTCATTAAAGATTAATTTTAGGAAGCTAATGTCAAGGGTGAGTTTTTGAGGTTAATGAACCACTTTTTCTATAAAATTCAATTAATTTAATATTTCTTATAGATGAACAATAATCTATTTTATTTGAACATCTTTAGATTATGTAATACAAGTATAATCATGTTTGTAATATCAACTCATATATCAATGTGAATGAAAGCACATGAAATATAGGGTAGATTAGATATCAATATTAGACACAAGATTAACATGAGAAATCTATTTAAAAAGAAATATTAAAAGAATTGTTCCAATTGTATTCAACAAAAGGTATTCCAATGCAATTAGTCTTTCTTATCAAATATATCAATATATAGACTAATAGTGTTTAAATTATACACAAGCATCACAGATTCACCAGATAAGAAATAATGATGCATAATCAATTTTAAACCCATCTTCCATCTATACAAAACTTTATATATTAAAAATTATCATTAAATTTTAATCATTTCATAATTTAATTGTTATGTGGGATATTAATATTTGTATAACCTAACTATGGTCTTGATATGAAACTTACATATGCACCAAATATAAAACATGACTCCTCAACATGAAGAATCATCATGTATAATTAGCTTCTACTATCGTATGTACAAAGTCCCTCAATTTTACCACCCTAATATGACTTATATATGTGAGGTTTGATAATTTTCTATTTGAGAAATTAGTAGTAGTACTAGATCTCATCAAAACATAAATTCTCATATCTTCTAATATACATGCACGGTTGATTTTATTATTTTCCAATCATAGGGCTATCTAGAAAGATGCTTCTTATCTTTTTTGTTAAAATTTGTGTATTTTCAATAGAATGTTGCTAATTACTTATTGTAATTTTAAAATATTTATTTGCCAAACTTTATCGTTATGTAGTATATCTTGATACTTAGTATGGTACAATACCAATTATAATTAATTAATATGAGATAATTATCCTTAACATTAGGTAATAGTTTCTCCATTAACCCAACTTTTGTTAGCAACACTATTCTTATTTTATAATGCTTTGTGTGATATTCTTCTTATATAATGTTTGTTCAAATGAGAATTAATTTTAGACCTATGAATGTTTTGATGATCTTATTTTTTCCATCCCCTTTATCTTATATCCTTCTCATGTTAATTCACTAAATCCTTTTTTTCATCATACCTAAGCATGGTTATTAAAAATACTTAGATACCCCTAACTTACTTTAGTCTTCAGGATACTTGTGTCTAGAATTTTAAGTGTATGGTTATTTGAGTACTTCACAAATTATAAAATTAAAATCAAATTTGTTACAAGAATTACCTTTTAAGAAATATGGTCCAAAGCATTAAATATTTAATTTTCATAATACCATGAAATTGATTATCCTACAACCCAATGCTTAGAATACTATATGCTTTAGTTAAAACTTTCAAGTCGATATTTAGGGATTATTAAAATATTTGATCTCATCTACTCTTTTCTTGTGTGCATCACAATTATTGAAACCTTACACTCCATTCGACCAATTTCTTATTTTCAAGTATTTTAGAGTTTTCTTATCTTCCTATTTTTTAGATGGGATATTATTTTTTCTAAACAATTTATCATCACTTTATTCTAAATCTTGAAAATTATTCTTGTGTATAAGATTAGGTTCAATTGTATATTATAACATCAAATCTATAATACAAATGACATTTGAAAAAAAATTATATTAGAAAGTTTGGTAATAGTAGTCCTAAAAATATGGCACACCTTAGTGAGAATGTGTAAGTGAAGCATTAGATCCTTTGTTACTAATTAATATTTTACATAGAATCACAAGAGTTGCATTCAAATTAAACTTATTATCTTATCCTTTTCATCTTTTAGAACATCTCTTACATGACATTTTTCATCATTTTGACATTATAGAAAAAAAAAATTATTGGAGTTTAATCACTATAAAATTTGCTTAATGTACTTTTATTATTATTTCAGTTTAAAACTAAACAAGGGTAAAAAAAGGATGAGGATTAAATTTTAAGGAATATAGCATAAAGAGATTTGTAGCTAGGTGATTGTCCAATTTATCTTGATAGTAAAATTGTAAAAAGTATAACATTCATCGAAACAAATATTTATTTTTAAAAATGTGTGAGTAAATTGGTGAAAGTGTTGAAAAGTGGGAAAATAATCTTTTACTAAAAATGGTGCTTTCAATTGATAACAACAATGATTAATCATAGGATATCATATAAATAAAACAAATTGCTAAGATTATTTTTAATGCCTTATCACTAGGACACAATGTGAATTTCCACAATCCAAATAAAAGGGTTGTAATTTCTCACTTGTGGATTACACATATGTTAATTGGGTCGGTTGTGCAGATGACAAAAGAAGTACTAGTGGAAGTACATTTTTATTTTGAGGTAGATGGTCTTTTGGTTCAACAAGAAGCAAGATTCATTATGTTTATTCATCATATAAGTAGAGTATATTATTGCAACATCCTACTACACTCAGATGATGTGGATTAAGTAGACTTTGAAAGATGCAAATGTAGTTTATGATGAGCCTACTCCTATTATATGTGATAATACCAGTTCAATCCATAGTTAAAATAATTCTATAAAGCATTCTAAAACCAACCATATTTCTATCAATGAACATTACTTGAGGGAGAAAGTTGCAAAGAAAGAATTTATATTGGAGCATGTACATACTAAGGATTAGATTGTAAAAACTTTCACGAAGGCAGTTCCAAAAGATACCTTTGAGTATCTCCGATAAAAGATAGGAATTATTTTCCCTCCCTCTAACTAAGATACATATGGTGGTGCATTTTTCTAGGGGAGAAATTTCAGGATGAATCCTTAGTCATAGATTTATGTTGTGTGCCACTCTCAAGGGGAGGATTTGGTTGGTTTGTTGTTGTAATAAGAATATTTTGGATTGTTACAAAGAGAGAGGTCTTCTGATAAAAGAAGAAGAGAATTATTTTGATGTTGAAATGATGATTATTCTATGCACCCTTTGTCCTTGATGTCAAAGGGGGAGAAATATTGTTGATAGAGAGAGGTTGTGCAATTGAGTTGCCATCAATGACAAAGGGGGAGAATGTTGGCAATATGTGGTGTTTTTTATTCAAACTTGATGTGTGACAATATGTATTGTCCTTAGTTATGTTTGTGTTTTATTGTGTGGTCATTGATGTTGTTGAGGTTACTATTGTTGATATTGTTGATGTACCGATGTTGTCACTAATGTTGCTGATATGACATCATATGTAGATTTTGTGTTGCTAGAGTTTTAATGTAGTATCGATGGTTGTAGTTTCTATAGGTTGTGGATGTCCAACTTTTTTGCGTTTGATGTCTACACTATATCTGAGATATTATTTTTCTACCGATGATGCTATTGTGATCATATAATGAAGCTATCTTTTGGATGGAGGCTAATGATGATGGCTGAGGATGTGTTCAAATTGGTTCTAATACTTTTTATCTAGCTAATGATGTTTTCAAAAGAAATTGCACTGTGATGGATCATGATATACAAAAAAAAAGCATTTAAAGTCTAGCTAGAACAATTCTTTGCATTCCTCCACTATTGTGAACTTCACCTTGTGGATTTGGAACTAATGTTTGTGTTCCATGGATATTGCACTACTATCTTTATAGGTTATTGGTTTTGTAGCTGAATTAGTCTCAAATGGTTGTTTTCTGACAGTTTGGCTCTCTATCAAAAGTGGTTTGATTAGTTTGAAAATGCTCCACATTCTTTTTTATTGATGTTTCGAGTGTTTCAAATTGGAGGACATGATTCTAATGCTTGTGCATTCTCTTAATTCTAGTTTTAAGTGGTGATGTGCTTAGTAAGACTTGGTTTATTGATGTTGTATTTAGCACTTTGTTTTGTGATAGTCTAGTGATGAGGTGTTTTGTATTTATTTGTATTGCGCTAGCATGTATCGATCTGATAGTAAGAAAGAATTTTTTGGAAGTGTTGTTAGATGTTCTATCAATTTCCATGTATGTACTATACATGGTGTTGGATGTTTTTGTTGGTACCGCATTTATGTCCAATGTGTTTTTGGGTAAATAAAATTATTTGGATAAAAGAAGTTTATTTACTAACTTGCACTTAATTCTTAATGATATGTGCCAATGTTGGAGAGCATGTTAAGTTGTGTTTGGGTCCTACCTATAGCTTGTTAGGACCAATGCATGTCCCTTATTTTGGCCAACCTAATTGATGTTTGTCATGAAGAAAATGGTATTAATAAAAAATAAAATCACTATTATGGTGTGTATTCAAAGGAGTTGTGATGTGGGAGAGGTGATGAAGTAATGTGTGAAATATTTTTGTTCTGTAAGTGCTTTTCATGATCATATCACTTGCAGTGTGTCATGATACGAAGACAGTAAATGTGGTGGTGATTATTGTTGGAGTTTTTTGCTTGTATAGAAGTTCAAGGATAGCTTCATAGTTGGAGAAAGACTTTATTTTTCTGATTTAGAGATTTCTTGTCTATGTATCTTTCCCTCAAGCAATGAGCTTTAGCTGACAATTCATTTGTATCTTGCCCTGAGATAGTTCATCTTAGCCTTCAAGTCTTCAAGGTGGTAGGATGCTTCCTTGATAGTGGCTACCTAAAATAAATTTTCAATGATTCCGTATATATTGTGAGTTAACTCTCACCATAGTTTTTCCTTGATTAGGATTTCCCATGTAATTCTGGTGTTCTTTTGTGCATTGTATTTGGCAGTTCCACGTTTCATTGTTATATTTAAAGTTAAGGATAAATTGATTGCATTTTGAATATTAAAAGTTAAGTGAATCATTTTAATGTCTAGAATGATTCACACCCCTTGCCCCCATCTCATTCCCAAGGTATGCTATATTTTTTTTATCTACTTATGTATGTTTTATGCATCTTGTGTACATTCAATGTGTTTTGAAAAGGGTGTTGCATAATGTTTATAATTTTTTAAGTGGAAATTAATTAAACTATTTTTTATTAAGTTGTCGAAAAAATAAATAAAATATTCAAATGATGACTTAATATTAATTCAATTAATTAAATAATAAAATATTATTATTTTTCACTTTATTAAATAAAGTTCCCCAAAAAATAATTAATATTTGACAAAGTCAATTTAATGATCTAGATACTTCTTGGAGTTCTTTCTAAGGAGGCTAAATGGAAGAAGGAAGGCATGCTTGATATGATGCTTTTGATTTCATTAAAAATCTCTATGAGTATAGAAAGTCTAATAAAAAATCTAGTTCTTTAGGGTAGTGGATTCACTATGGAGTTCATTGTTGTGCCAAAGTTGTAAATTCTCCATTGGAGACAAAATTGTAAGATTTAGGGTTTAATTCAAACATAAAGATATTTGTAATAATAAGAATAATCAAGACTTTCACGTGACTAGTTATTGTATTTCTTAGTATTTTAATGGAGATAAATTTATACTAGGCCTTTCATTAATCGATCTAAAAAGAATTATATCCACCATAATAGTTCTGAAGGCATTTTGATTATCTTATTAGCGAATGGTTGAATATGTATTCCTATGAGTATAATGTTAATTTTTTTGAAGGCTCCAATATTTGTCATTTTATTTAATAAATATTATTAAGTTAGGCTTTGCATATTAATACGAATTTTAAAAAGGTTCCTTTGATCATGGGAGAAAATAATAAAATTTCAAGAATATTCAACACTTAATCTTAGTGCAAGCAATCTCTTGTAGTGAAGATCATTAGTCCATCAAAGTTATGTTGACTATAGTGGGCGGATTAATATTTCCATATGGATATAATGTTTTTGGTGTGATAGAATACTAGTTCTGAACATATTGGCTCCTTAGTTTCAGTGGTGGCTAGCTTGAAATATTTCTCCTATATTTAGTTAGTGCTAGAATAATTTGGGATGGCATCGGGTCTCACATATCACGATATTTCATTAGTTCCTTGTCAACGATTTATATATTTCTTTGTTGTTTCTATTGCATGAGTCTCTCGCTTGAGGATCTGACAATTATAGGTGCAATAGTACTTCTAAGAAAGGTGGATTTAATGAGAAAGGACTTTCTTTCCTATGGCAATCTTAATGTTGAGCTTCTAGAACAAGTCAATGTTAAATAAGCAGAAACCAACTTGCCAGCCATTTCCATTATGTGTATTGGAAGTTTCAAATCTTGAATCAAAGAATTTAAACATATCTATTAAGTTATAGTGCCTTCAAATGTAGACACTAATTGTATTGATTTCAACCTTTCCCTAGACTACTACAAGAAGAGGTGCCAACTATTTTATTGCTGGTGAATAATATTTATGTCTTTTCTATACTTCTAAGGAGTACTAATAATAGCAAAGATAGCTGCAATTATATTCTATTAAGTTTCATATTCAAAATTGAGACTCTAAGCTTGGAACTCAATTATTGTTAGTTTTCAAACAAAGATTTTGTTACTTTTCTATATCCCTATTTTGGGATACTATAGTGGTATCAGAGCTACAAGTCTTGGTAGCCTGTTTGGGCTGATTATATACGTGACATATCTTGGAAAAATACAAAGAAGTAATTGTGGGTTTAGATCAGCCACCATGATCAAGTGAAGAAGAAGCCAAACAATGTTTTCAAATATATCTGTAGACACCTAAAAATGTCTCATTGATCATGTGCTAATTATTTGTCTAATTGACTAAATAATTCGTTAATTATATAGTTAGGTTAATTAATCATATTCTTCTAATTTCATATTTCCTTATAATCTTACTAATTATTCTATTTCATATTCTTTCATCATTTAATCATTTAACTATTTTCTAATGTTAATTAAATATTTATTATTTAATTAATTCTGATTAATTTCCCAATTTAAATAATCTTTCTTATTTAGATAAATTCTATTTTTTAATTTCTATCTCTAATAATCCAATCATTTAACCCTTTTCTAAATATTAATTAAATTTTAATTATTTAATTAATTATGATTTAATTCCTTTAATTTAAATAATCTTTATTATTTAATTAAAGTCCATTTCTAGCATAATTAAATAGTTCCTTTAAATTGTTTAATTAACTAATTATTTCTTCTAGTTCTTCAAATTCTAATTCCTTTTAATTTCATTTTTCTTCTAATTTCTTCCAAATTCAATTACATGTGCATGATTTCAAAAACCAAATTGAAAATCAAAGTCAAGTTCTAAATATATTTAAATGCTAAATTGAATTAATAAATTCAATTATCTGAATAAATATCATGCAAAGATTAAATTGAAAATCTAAGTCAAAGTGCAAGTACATGCTAAATTAATTAATTAAATCAATCAATTAATTAAATCATTATCTCTCCAGTCTTTATTTCCATCTTCTAGTTTTCTTTGTCATCAATTAACTTTCCTCCAATCATCCTTTTTCTTCTTTCAGTTAGCTTTTTCTCAATCAGTTGACTCAATTAATCTATTCAATCTATTATGTTTCACCTCCAAGTCAGGAGTTCAACTATCAATTAGCATGTGAGCTCACCTGAGTTCCACCTCTTGATCAATCTGTTCCACCTTTCAATCAATCTTCTACAAAAATCTATAAATTGAGCATTCAATCTTCATTTTCAATCATCCTCCTCCTCTTTAATCCTCACAATTCCTCTAAATCACGAACTTCAAATCTTTGTGTTACTTGTAGGTTACTGATGCAATATCTGAGAGCTATCATACCACAAAGAAGAGAAGAGAAGAGAAATGTAAGCTATATGTGATCTTGGAATAGGGAGTTTCATTGAATGATTTTAATTCCTATTTGTTTGATATTGCATTATTTCATTGTCTGTTTATTAGAATTATTTGATTAGATAGGGATTCGTGATTTCCCTTTATTTCTAATTGATATTTGAATAAGATTAATTTTACATGCACACATTTTGGTGAACCCGACGTGAACAACAGCTAATTTACCTTCTCTATTCTTTGTGTAATTTTTGCAGGTCGTACGGATCTTTCATTTTTTTATAGATTTTGCATGGATTTCGAGAATAGATTTGTCATCATGCTATCACTCTTACATCATCATGCAATCATATAGACGACATCACCCATTCAACCCTTTGGGGTCACACATTTGACCAGACAAGGTGATGCAATCACTCTTTCCAGATCACGCATTCACAGGGAAAATTGTTGTTCGATTATTTTTATTCTCATATCCTTTCTGTTCTCTAATTTGTTTAATTATTTTTAAAATTGAGTAAATCTGGAGATGGATTACTTCTATTGCATGATTTTATTATAATAGTTTATGGCATAAAAGGTACAATTCAAGATTCCAGGTGCTAGAAGGACAAAGGAACAAAGAAGACAGGCCAAATGTTATCAAATGGTTCTTCAAGCAGAAAAGAAGATACAAGATTCGGAAGATCAACTAGCCTTTGATAGATATAACAACTTAGTTCTTTCATATCAAGTTAAATATGATCTAATCAATATTGAATAGATGATGAGATATTTGGCTAGGGCTTTACAATTGGTTTTGCAGGTTTCTGATCGGGTTTAGCTTAATTTCTTTTTTTTGTGTGTTGTTTGCCTGTCTATCATGCAATCGTCCTCTTTAGATTACGCAACTGATCTGTTATTGTCACACATTTGGGATATCAAGATTATGCATACACTATGTTATGTTCACGCATTTGATTTGTCATTGTCACGCAATCGCATAGGTATTGTCACGCATTCATTTCTATCAATTTTTTATTTTCTGTCTTCTGTTGATTTGATTTTACTACTAATCTTGATTTTACAGCCTGTGGCGAATTTATAGAAAGGATAGGATTAGTATTAGATCAATTGCACTCATAATCTCACACTTCATCTTTTGGTGCTTAAAATCAACAAAACTTAAAATGGACATGCATGCATAATCTCACACTTTGTTGTTTGGTGCTTAAAATTAATATTGGCTAAAATTGACATGCATGTATCTCACACTTCATCTTTTGGGGCTTAAAATCAACAATGGTTAAAATTGACATGCATGCCTTCATATTTCAATTTGGTGTTTAAAATGGACATGCACATGTGTATTCAACACCTCAATTTTGGTTATAAAACAAACGTGAATCTGGCTGCAATAGATTAAATCATATTTTGGTTTTCTTAAGGTAAAGAATTTTTTATTATGTTTGGGGTGGACCTACTATTGCATTAACTAACTTTCCACCCACCTTCGAGGTCTTAGGAGAAAGGAAGGAGGTGACACCGACATCCAATTTTATTTTATTCCACATAGTGAGGGGTATCTTTGACTGGGATTTCATCACCCCACAAAGGTACTTCAAATTGGGATGCGTTGAGGATATCAGCTCTCTCAACGTACTCTTGAGCAGGTTTTTTGAGCCGCTATATAAATATAATGGTCAGGCAGCTAGAGTGTTGAGTGAGTTTGACGTATGTGGGGGCCTTCCCTGCACCGATAAGCTCAACTAAAGTCTTAAGTGGCTTTCTTTGAGAATCCTTCATTGTATTGGGACCTCTTGAAACCTTACACTATGAACCAATTTAGTAGCCCAAAATCCTACATTCAGTGATTCCAGGAGAGCGGATCATACCCCACAGATACCTCTTATGTACCTTACATTATGATACAGAAATCCCTCGGTAATAAGATCTTTGGATCTTCGGGGTAAGAGAGACTGGCATGCCAAAGAAGTGTGTGTCGTGGAGTGGAGCCAGTGCTGCCAGACTCTCTGTCTGTCCGTCTTGTTTTGGTATTTTGCTGTGGGGGCCTCATTGAATGGTGTCCACTTTCCATCATAAGATTTTATTCTATGCTTTTTTATGTATCGTTGTGTTGGACCAGTATTGAGTCACTCCTTTGGGCTATTTCAGGCCCTATCTTATGTATCTCTGAATTCTCAGAGATTGTTTGATAAACCAGTTCAGTCGGCTATATCTACCTCCAAACAATTGTTCTCAGACTTGGAAAACCATAAAACTTTACATACACACAGAATTACTGAAAACAAAGTCCATTTTTGAAACCCAAAACTCAAATTTTAACACACTTTTGACCCTAGGAAGTCCTTGCATAGTCCTCACTTACGTCCTTACTATCATCATAAATCCTTGCATAGTCCTCATTTATATCCTCATTATCATCTTAGTCCTTGCATAGTCATCATTTATGTCCTTACTATCATCCTAAGTCCTTGCATAGTCCTCATTTACGTCCTCATTATCCTCCTTAGTCCTTGCATAGTCCTCATCTACATCTTTACTATCATCTTGAGTCCTTGCATAGTCCTTATATAGTCCTCATTATCATCCTCATATACATCCTTATCTAGACCTCATATACGTCTGTCTTAGTCCATCGTCATTTGCATAATCATCCTAGAAAGTCATACCCCAAACATCCAAAACACAATCAGAGGATCAATCACACTCAACCTCAACTCAAACAAATTGGTCAAGTTCAATCAAACATTGTCACAATCAGAGAAATGGAGAAAATATCTTACATTTTGTGATCCTAGGTTTAAACTAAACAAGCAAACATCATGGATTGGAATTATACATTTCATATGGAAGGTGGAAGATTCATCCCTTCCATTCCTATTCCATCGCCATCAATAGAAATATTAGCTCAACAAATCAAAACTTTGCAACAACAAGTGATAGACATGGCTAGTCCCGACAACCATAGGGGATGGTTAGAAAACATGATGAGAGAAGTGATGACCATGAGGGGATCGGTATCAGACCAAACTTTTTCTTCTTGTGAGACCATTCAAACATGCCAACCTTCATTCTTCAATAAAATCGTTCCTACCTCAGTTAAACCAACATTAGAGTCATGTAAACCTTCTTTTTCTTTCAACACGCTATATCAGTCATACCAATCATATCAACCCAACAATCAAACCCCTTTAAACCAAAATCAAACCCTATTCAACTAAAGTCCAAATTAAAATTCACACCAACCCAACATTCAAACCCCTTTCAACCAAAATCAAACCCTATTCAACCAAAGTCCAAATCAAAATTCACACCAACCCAACATTCAAACCTCTTTCAACCAAAATCAAACCCCCTTCAACCAAAGTCCAAATCAAAATTCATTAAACCAAAATCAAACATCTTTCACCCAAAATCATATTACTTTCAACCAAAATCAAATCCCTCTCAATAAGAGCCCAAATCAACCATATCCATCCACCATTTCATCATCCACTAAGGTCACACAAGACCAATCCATGCCATCTCTATCTAATAACACAACCTCCCAAGGGGTATCCATAGCACAAAACCAATCCAATTGAGGTCATGATTTAGGGAGTCTCATTAAAAATCCTTTCTCATCAAGCCAAAATATTGAAACATTCCAACAATCTCCCATGTGTTTCCAAAATCCTTCCCTGTGTCAAGAGGATGATCCAAAATCAAAAGAAATGAGTCCCAAGACAAATAAATATCAAGAACAACCACTTCCATCCTACCCAATTTTTTATCAAGATCCCACCGACCAAGAATCTTATGATGATCCCCTCGCTCTTTTCTATTCCATTCATAATAAAACCCTTCTATCTGAAGAACAAAGTATCCTTTCAAGTCCCATCCAACATCTACCTCCTAAAAAAGATCAAGACATCCCTTCTATCCTTCCTAATAATCCCTTTCCAAGACAAAATCAAAGCATACCTTTACCTTCATGTTCTAAACAAGATCCCATTATTTCTCCAAATCTTGATCAAGATCCCTCCATCCCTTCATCTCCATGTCATAATCCTCCATGTTCTTCATAAAATTTCCTCTCAAATGAACTTACCATTTCTCCTCGTGATCCTAATCCCTCTACACAAGTTGTTCATGAACCCCTTATCAATGAAATCACTAATCCAAATCATACTACACAGAGCAGCTTGTCAACAATTGTATGTGTGCCATCATCAAATGCCAAAGTGGTGACAAAAAGAAGCATGACACAATCTAATGAAATCAACTTTTAAATTGTTTCATCATCTTCTTCATGCACAAGCGTAACACCAGCTAATAAGATCAACACCTGGTTGGTTTCATCATCCTCTTAAAGTGCATCAATAAAAATAGGCATAATACCCGCTCATGTCATAACTTCAAAACCAATTTGTCTCATACACCCACACTTTATAGATTGGGGGCAAGAGAATCTACCACAGTTGGATTTGTTTGAAACTGATAAGGCTATAGCTGAATTCATGGGTTCTAGAGCTAGATTTCCTTACAATGATCCACAAAATCAAAAAACTAATAAAATCAACATTGGAGATGTTCAACAAGTACACTTAGTTGAGTCCTTATGTCCTATTGGAAAACACATCTTTATCCAACTCTTTTAAAAAAGACCAATGAACTACCTACACAATATTATACCTAAAGGTTGGGTTAGTTTAGGTTTTACGTTCCATATTGCACATCATTTTATTCAAAACATTGCATTACATATAGTTTTTTTTTTTAAATGCATCGCATTCTCAAAAGTTTATGCATTTTCATATGACAACATCAATAAAACAAGGAAACTGACCAATTTTATCATCTATTTGCATTCAAGAGAAGCAAGGGTCGTCTCCTTTCTTAGATATTCGGACATGAAGTCTTTGAGGTCCTAAGGTCATTCATTTGCAACATTACCCTGTGACAACGCTTTACTTGCGGTTGGGTAGTGATTTCACTATTTGAGACTTGTTAACCTAAAATCTCTCAATTCCTATATCTCAAACACATTATCAAAATCTCTAACTCATTCTAGACACCTAGTTGATCCTATGACTAGTGAAAATTCTAAACTTCTACTTCAGTGCCACTATAATTGTCACACCTAAGTAGGATTCATTACTTACAAGTCAAGGCAAGAAAAAAAAAAAGAGCTATGCCAAATATCCATCTTAAGGAAAAAGAGAAATGATATATAACTGAAATATCATGTATACAAATGCGATAAAAAGCTTGACTATGGGAACATGCATGTAACTCCATAAGGGCTATGGACACCTACTGGCAATGGAGCAATATTTAAGAAATTACAGCCTATAACCTCGTCGGAGCTCTAAAAGCTTCTTGGCAGCAAGGCTCTATTCGAGATGCTTTTGAAGTTAGGATAATCCATGTAGCTAGTCATATAGGATGCTAAGGATCTTTAGTGAACACAAGAGCAGGAAATAACTCATCTGCACACACATGGGCAAAAGAAGATCAAAGTTTCAAGAACCAATGGAGAATTTTTCCGCATCTATTGGCATTACAATAGAAAGGAGATTGTTGGCATTTCAATAAGGATATTGAGAAGGTTGTTGGAGATTATTGATATAACTGAAGAAGAATGATTACTATCTTTATAATATTATTTTGTCATTTATATCAAGAAATTGACTTTCTGATTCAGTATGATGTTGCCATATCTTGAGAAGTATGTATTGATGAGAATTAAGATGTCAGTAAGTGACACAAAAAGAATATGATGAATAAGGGGAGAAATAAGTTATTCACTGGGCAACTATTACCGAGTTAGACAATGATGAGATCATGTTGTTTTGATTATTTTGATATCCTACATATGTTGTCGATTGTAAGGTTAATACTATACTAGGTCACCGAGCAAAGAACCTAGTCGGTAAACCCTAAGGAACCTAGTTGGTAAACCCTAAGGTTATCGATATCGGTTAATGAAGGTGGAATGTCTACCAAGTAAAGTTTAGTATTTACCGTGTAACAACCGAGTTATGATAGATCGCATTAGATGGATAAAAGAATTATTTAATGAAGGATGCTAATGAGTTGGAGATGAATAGATGATTGGTATGTCACGCATGAAGTTTGTTAAGGATCTACAACAATGGAAAATCAAGAGGAAGATCTACAGCATAGATTGAACCGCAATAACCTAGCACAAGTTCCTAGGAAGGAATGCAAGTTCCAAGGCGAGGTAAAACGTTTTCTCATCAAAGGATACATTGAACCTAGTCAAGATTGAAGATCTGATGGCCAAGATTAATCATGGGAAACGTGATCAAGGAGATTAAGCAGTTAGCAAATTGTTTATAAATAAGGAATTGTTGATAAACAATGTATGCGGGCAAGTGTAAGCATAGGGATGCTACATAGTGATTACCGAGCACAAAAGCTTGAAGACCTGTTTGAATAACAGAGTAGGGAGCCCAGCAGAGGGACAAGATAAGTCCTATGACAAGATTGTTTTGAGCAAATAAGAATTTGCTTTAGCATTTTAGATGTGAAGTTGCCGATATATTTTTACTACTGTTATTTTGTAAAGTGACAGAAAATCTCTTAACCGAGTGGAATCAACAGTCTTATTTGTAAATCCTCTAGCAAGGTGACATTCTAAATGAGTGTTTGAAATCCTTTGACAAGGTCACTTCTAACAAAGTGAAGATCCTAATAGATCTAAGGGAAATCCCTTAACCGAGTCACATCTAGCAATGTGTTTGTAATCTTTAACAGGATTTTCTTTTAATCGAGCATACTCTAGAAGAGTATATTTCTTAGTGGGTCCAAAATCCCGCAGTGGTTTTTCCCTATTTGGGTTTCCATGTTAAATCTAGTGTTATATGTGTTATGATGATTATGTGTTTATGAGTTAGCATGTTTAGCAGTTTTTGGTTATATTGTTGAAGTATAAGTTATCGAGGTTGAATCTGTTGATTTTATGGAAGATTAAGTTTGTATGATTCAGCCCCCCCCCCCCTCTCATCTTGTTAGCTATTGGTATCAGTACTTTTCCATTTGTAAATCCTAGTCACTAAGTGTGTTGATTTGAATGTTCCAAAGGGCCTTAGGGATCGATTGACTGCTTATCAATGAAATGTTTTGCACCTCCATTTCAATTGGTGTATTACAAATGCTAAAACAAGCACAGTCGACCTTGTTCGAATAGGAAATGCATCTTCATCATGCATATTGAATTAACATAGGTCATGTCAAAAATTCATTGTCTCCACATGCATTCTGCAGATCATCATGTCATATAGGTCTGCACACTGGGGGCATAACTGAAAAAATCCTAAAAATCATATAATGTTCTTCAACAAAATCCAAAAATATTGAAAAACACAAAATCCAAAAACATTGAAAAACACAAAATCCAAAAACATTGAAAAACACAAAATCCAAAAGCATTGAAAAACTAAAAATCCAAAAACATTGAAAAACTCAAAATACCAAAAACATCCATATAAAGTCTCGAAAAAATAACCAAAAACATTTGCAAAAAGTCTTGAAAAAATCAATTAAAAACATTCAAATATAGATCTACATAATCCAAAAACATCGAAAAAGCTCTTAGAAAAGAAATAAAAGTTGAAAATCAATTAATCAGAAAAACTTGCAATAAAATATCTTGTAAGAAACAAATACCCTAGCAGATATCTAGCAAACACTTCGCAAGAAGTTAACAAAGGATATGACTATCCAGTCAAACATTTGCAATCAAGTGATCAAACTGTCTTACTAATCGTATCATATCCATATCAAAGTGATCATTATCTCGTCTTAAATAGAAGAGGATACACTCAAAACTAGACAGGTCGGTCTTAAATGGGGTCTGCAACTTTCTGAGAATGAAGGCACAAGGTCAGTATAGCTACTGAATTTTGTCCAAGTCAGTCTTTATCTTTTATCATTTGGCGACATATCATGTTCCTATGCTACTCAAGGATGTCCACAAGTGACTAGTGGAGCCGTGATGGGCATTATCTTTTTCTTTGTTTGCTGCTTGTCTGCTACGTGTTTGTTTCTTCAATCAGATATCTTTACATCTTGGTTCCTTATACCCTGATGTGCTAAGCTCCATTGTTCAATAATAAAGCTCAGTGATGAATATATATTGCGCAATAAATAATGACACGGGTTTGTGATTCTTTCAATTTTATTTTCATCTCATTTTCTTATTGCTAGTTTGTTGATTCTTTTCTCATCATCTGTTTCTAAATCATCTTCAATTGCTTCTAATTCTCATCTAACATTATTCTCTTTCATTCTAAGATTCATTCTCTCATACTCTATCTCAATGTCATCTTCACATCACCTATCTCTATCTCTAATCAACTAACCATTCTTCTATCTTTCATCTCACATTCTTCTTTTTTTGAGAGATCATTCATGTCTTTAATGCACAAACAATCTCTCAAGGGAGCATCACACCCTAAGTATCACCAGGGCATACTAGGGCAGAATTTTTCATTTTCTTTGAAACAAAGTCGTTTCGACATTGTCTCAAAGAGGGGAAAATGTAGACACCTAAAAATGTCTCATTGATCATGTGCTAATTATTCATCTAATTGATTAAATAATTCTTTAATTATTTACTTAAATTAATTAATCATATTCTTCTAATTTCATATTTCCTCATAATCTTACTAATTATTCTATTTCCTATTCTTTCATCATTTAATCATTTAACTATTTTCTAATGTTAATTAAATATTTATTATTTAATTAATTCTGGTTAATTTCCCAATTTAAATAATCTTTATTATTTAAATAAATTTTATTTTTTAATTTCTATCTCTAGTCATCCAATCATTTAACCCTTTTCTAAATATTAATTAATTATTTATTATTTAATTAATTGTGATTTAATTCCTTCAATTTAAATAATCTTTATTATTTAATTAAAGTCCATTTCTAGCATAATTAAATAGTTTCTTTAAATTATTTAATTAACTAATTATTTATTCTAGTTCTTCAAATTCTAATTTCTTTTAATTTCATTTTTCTTCTAATTTCTTCCAAATTCAATTACATGTGCATGATTTCAAAAACCAAATTGAAAATTAAAGTCAAGTTCTAAATATATTCAAATGCTAAATTGAATTATATGAATAAATATCATGCAAAGATTAAATTGAAAATCTAAGTCAAAGTGCAAGCACATGCTAAATTAATTAATTAAATTTTTATCTCTCCAGTCTCTATTTTCATCTTCTAGTTTTCTTTGTCATCAATTAACTTTCCTCCAATCATCATTTTTCTTCTTTCAGTTAGCTTTTTCTCAATCAGTTGACTCAATTAATCTATTCAATCTATTTTGTTTCACGTCCAAGTCAGCAGTTCAACTATCAATCAGCATGTGAGCTCACTTGAGTTCCACCTCTTGATCAATTTGTTCCACCTTTCAATCAATATTCTCCAAAAATCTATAAATTGAGCATTCAATGTCCATTTTCAATCCTCCTCCTCCTCTTTAATCATCACAATTCCTCTAAATCGCAAACTTCAAATCTTTGTGTCACTTGCAGGTTACCGACACAATATCTGAGAGCCATCATACCATAGAGAAGAGAAGAGCAATGGAAGCTATATGCAATCTTGGAATAGGGAGTTTCATTGAATGATTTTAATTCCTATTTGTTTGATATTGCATTATTTCATTGTTTGTTTGTTAGAATTCTTTGATTAGATAGGGATTCGTGATTTCCCTTTATTTGTAATTGATATTTGAATAAGATGAATTTTACATGCACACAATAATAAGACCATTGAATGAGAACAATATTTATTTGAGTCAGTTGGATCATAACGCATCATATGGGAGGACTTATGGGAGGACTTTGGTGCACACAAAAAGTGAAGAAAGTAGAAAATCTATAGAAAGCAAGTAACATTTTACAAGAAAAACTATGGTTTCATCACAATCTAGACCTTATATGTCTACTTTTATACCAGAGGATGGGCCTAGATAGGACAAACCCATTGAAGATAATGGGGATGCTGACATTTTGGCTAATTATCAAGCTTTGAGGGAAAATTTTCATGAAATGATCACTTTCAAACACTAATTGGAGACTACTATATTAAAAAAGTCCAAGAATAAACAATAAAATCAAGGGAAGATGAACTATGGGTTGCAGAAAAGGTTGTGAAATCTATCACTACCTTGCTTTGATGGATAATCCAAGCGTACAACTATCTAGGTTGGATTCAAAAATCAGATACATACCTTGATCTAAATCTAATGGAGAGTGAGGCCACCAAGTTTACTACTCTTCACCTTGAAGGAGTTGTACATTGGTTGTGGTATCATGGATTATTAACACAAGGTCACGGTTCAATTGTTTCTATGAATGGAGGAAACCAAAATCTGCCTTTGACCTTATAGATTAAGATCGAGTTATTTACAACATCTAGAAATATAGTACCTACAAGGAAAATAAAACATTCTAATGTACTAATCTAACACATAGGCATTCAATCACAAACTTAACTCTATTGCCCTCCTATCAATTAAAGTTCTTGCATTCAAAAAATTTCTCTTAGATTTAGAAACACAAATGCACAAGAAAGTTATGGTGAATGGACAAGATCAATCAATACAAAATGGATCTCATAAGGAGATATTTCAAGATGCAAGAGATTTCAAAATAAAATTATAATGCTTGAACTTAAAGAAGTGTTAGAGATCAATATGAGAGGGGAAAACAAATTTATAGATATCCTCATAGGAAAAAAAAGTAGAGGGAACAATGTGCGATTAAACAAGGTAGTTAGAAATGAGCAATTATCCCACATTCTCTAAGTGAATGAAATTAGGAGTGAAAGAAGATAAATAGGACATGGGTTTTGTGTAAAGGATGGATACTAAGGGTCGAAGGCACTTTTATGAAATAAAAAGATAAATGAAATCCTTAATAATTAAAATGTAGTAAAACGATTTAATGAATTGATGAAAATGATTTAATAATTTAATGAATTTTAATGATTTAGACATTGATACCCAATTCATAATAAGATGGTTATGAGGATAACCTTTTACATGTTTACAATTAAATAATCTGATGCAAGACTTCAAACCTCCAATACACATAACTAGAATTGCTAGCAAGGTAGTTTCTCCTTAATTGACATTGATTTGTTTTGGAAGCTCAACATTAAGATTCTCATAGGAAAGAAAGTCCACTTTCAGTAAATCAGCCTTGTTGAGAAGTAATATTGCACATGTATTTTCCACTTTCTCATCAAATATTATGGGCTATGAGAGCTAATGTCATCCCAAATTATTTTTATCGCTAACTCCAAATAGGAGAAATATTTCAAGCCAGTTGGCAATGAAACTAAGGTGCCCATATCCTCAAAACTATTATTTTATTGTGCTAATAATATTATAGCCTGCATTAAAATATCAATCCACCTACTATAGTGAAAATAAATTTGACTAACTAAATGATCCTCACGACAAGAGATTTCTTGCACCAAGCTTAAGTGATGAATATGCCCAAAATCTTATTATTTTCTCCAATGGCCAAAGGAACCTTTTTAAAATAACATTCACATTAACATGCAAATCCTAACTTGATAATATTTATCTCTTAACATTACAAATATGGAGCCTTGCAAAGAATGATAACATCATAGTCACGAGAATACATAATAAACCATCTTGTAATGAGATAACCAAGATTACTTACAACTATTATGGTGGACATAAGTCTTTTCACATCAATTAATTAAAGGCCCAATAAAATCTATCTCCATTATAACATTAAGAAATATAATACCTAGTCACATGATATTATAAATATTCCTATTATTGCAAATATCTTTATTTTTTTGAAATAAACCCTAAATCTTAAAAATGTGTCTCAGATGGAGACTTTACAAATTTGGCCCAGCTATGAACTCTATTGTGAATCCAGTTTCTAGAAGAACCAGCTTTTCGTGTATCCCTTCTATACTCCTAAAGGTTTTCATCTCTAAATATCTTAAATCATTTATCAAATCAAAAGCATTAGATCAAGGATGCCTTCATTCCTCCATTCAACCTCCTTATAAATAACTCAAAAAAAGCATCTAGAACATTAAGCCAAATTGGTTGACTTAAAGTATTAATTATATATTTTGCAGAACTTTATTTAGTAAACTGACATATAATAATATTTTATTATTTAATTAAATTAATTAATTTTAAGTCATCATTTAATTTTTTTTTTAAATTCACAATTTAATTAAAAAACAATTTAATTAGTTGTCACCTAAAAATTAGAAACATTATAGTCTTCCCAACCCAAACATTGTTTGTCCTCAAGCAATTCTCAGTTGCACAACTGGGATCCCAAATCAACCTTATGGAAAACACTATATCACTCTACTGCTCCATTCTGAAGCAATCACATTATGAAAACCCACAACTCTGCCATGTGAATGTATTTCTTGTATTATTCTTATCCACTCTCCTTCCAACATTAATTCATAATGATCCCACCACTACATTTAAATCAATAACATGTTGCATACTCATGAGTGTTTGTACACTCATTCCTTCTATACACTCATTCCTTCTATATACTCCAATATGTCCATGACAGATGCATAAAGGATAGGAACCTTATCATGAAATGTCATACAAGTGAAAAATCTCTTGTATTAACATTATTTCCTCATCTTGAAGAATCAACTAGTAAGGCTGCCCCATATTCCCATCATGATTACACATCATTGTGATCATCCTTTCTACTATAACTAATTATTCTTCACCTACTAGAGCCCTGATTATTATCTTCTTCTAATCCACAATGAAGTCTAACTCCATTTGTTAGGAATCTTGAATGTACCTCCCAAGAGAGTGCACAACCATCGAATTCCTAATATGAGATCAGAATCTCTAATCCCAATCACACAGAAATTATCATTGATGTTGTAGCCATTAAACTCAATATTCATCTGTGGTATCCTCTTGTTGCATCTTATGTTAAATCCATCAACCATCATGATATAGAATCCTCAAAAATATTCCAATGGCAATCCACTCCTAACCACCAAACTATCACTCACAAAATTATGAGTTGAACTGCTATCAACCAAACATGTCACTTGATGTCCATTCACAATTCCTCTTACCTTGAATGATCTAAACTTGGGTATTCCTAGAAGTATGGAAGTAGCTACATGTGCTCAGGCAATGCTATCTTATTCTTCATTGCCACTCTCTGAAGTATCATCAATAGTATCATCATTGTCGGATGTAACTTCAACATAATACATTTTACCTTTCTCAAGGCATCTATATGTCTGAGCACCCATGGTTCATGATAATGGAAACATAACTTCTTCTTATGTAGCTCATTCTTGCTCACAAAATCCAACTTCTTTTTATATTCTTCTTCCCTACTTCGTTTGGATGGAATTATTTTCTCCTATTGAGATACTTTCTTTTTCTTAGTATTTATAACCTCATGATAGTTCTTACTCTTCGGAGTAGAGAATTCCACATGGAATACTATCTCAATGGCATTAGTAAGACTAGAGGGACCAAAATCTTTGACCCAACCCCTAAGAGGTTCTACTAAACCCTCTTCCATCACATTAGAAACCATTACAAACAATTGTTGAAATTTTAAAATGTATGCATCAAGTATGTCTACTTGTTTCAGTTGAGCTAACTCTCTAGAGCGTGTCTCTTAATCCTTATAGTCAAACCTCTTTATCAATGTAGTGCAAAACTAATCATATGAAACTATGAATGGAGGAAACCAAAATCTGCTTGCGACCTTATAGATTAAGATCTAGACATTTTCAACATCCAACAATAGAGTACCTGCAATAAAACTAAAACATACAAATATACTAATTTAACACATAGGCATTCAATAAATTTTTTATCTCTATTTCCCTCCTATCAACCAAGGTTCTTGCATTGAAATTTTTTCTCTCTAATTTAGAAACACAAATGCACAAGAAAGGTGTGGTGAATGGAGAAGATCAATGAATGAAAAAATGATCTCGCAAGGAGATATTTCAAGATGCGAGAGATTACAAAATAACATTATAATGTCTAAACTTCAAGAAGCAAGAGAGCTCAATATGAGAGGGGCAAACAAATTTATAGATATCCTTATAGGAAAATGTAAAGTGGAAAATTGAACCCTAGTCTCCCCACCTAGGAGAGAAAAAGGAAGTCACTGGGATGATTTTCACTTGGAGGAACTTTACATTCAAAAGAGGGGCTTAAATCCACTAGATCCAAATCCAAGGGAAACAAGGATGTGAATTCCAAGTGGATTGCAAGGGTTGAAGTGTGATTTACCCTCTTTTGTAAATGAGAGAGTTGACTTGTTGACTATGTGAAACAAAGAGAGAGATTGAGTGAAATGAGGAGCTACCAATTCAGGATCGTGCTATAACTTTCGATCTAAGCTAATTAGATTGATACAAATTTGCCCTACAAATTTGGAGAAAAGTCGTTGGGACAGTGGCGACAATGTACATGATCCTCCACAAAATCTGTGAAATGAAAAGGGTTCTTCCATCTCTGCAAATGAAGCCCAAACCTGCAATTACAGTTACGCACTTGCAACCTACGCACAAAAAAGAGAGGAAAAGGGGTTGTGGATAGGTGTTTGACTAAGTCAAACCCTGGTTGACGAATCAATATTGAAAGAAAGTAATTCCAAATGCTTGAATGTAAACAATAGAAATGTACACCTTGTAGATCTGCAACTTGTTGATGATGATTGCTTTGCTTCTTGAATTTAATCACAAGTGTTGCATGGAATGGCATGTGACATGACAAAACCCTAACACACATACATGCTTGCAAATGAATGTTGAAATATTGCTTCAATGGATGAATGGAGAAGACTTGAATGCTTGAATGCTTGATGGTGTATATCTTCACCTATGCAAATGAGAAAACCAACTCCCTTTTTATAAATGCCTCAGAAGATTAATTCATCTCACCAAAGACCGACATCGGAGAGATTTGGGATCCCGAAGTACAAATAGGGTCGGGGGGACCTATCTTGGGGTCACCCTAAGAGGGTGGGATAGGGGCGCCACGCCCTTGTCTTGCCCTATCTTGGGGCCCGGGTAGGGTCCTGAGGCTATCTCAGGCCTCAAATAGGAAGGGGTCAAGGGTTGAAAATGCAAAAAGAGATCTTGGCTAGGAAGGAGGATGTCGTCGCGAAGGTGAGCACCTCAAATGTGGTTAAAATTGCAAGAGGCGCAATTTTATGGCACTATAGAAAAATAAGTAGAGGGAGCAATGTGGGATGAAAGAAGGTAGTTAGAAATGAGCAATCATCCCACAATCTCCAAGTGGATGAAATTGGTAGAGTGGAAGAGGATAAATAGGAGATCGGTTTTGTATAAAGGATGGAGGCTAAAGGTCGAATGAACTTTTATGAAATAAATAGATAAATGAAATCCTTTAATAATTAGAATGAATGAAAATGATTTAATGAATTGAGGGATGGTTTAATAAATTAATGAGCTTTAATGATTTAGACATTGATACCCCATTCATTAATAAGATGGTTATGAAGATAACTTTTTATGTGGCTATATTTTGCCTCTATTTGAGACAATGCAGCATTTCATGTTGTTTCAAAGAAAAATTGATCAATTGATATACGCCCAAAAGATTTCTTGATAGGGATGATGACTGATATGATGTGACCCCTAGAGAGATTGATCGAAAAGATTTTATCTCTCAATAGATGATGACAAGAAAAAGATTGGATGATCGATAGTGTCCATAAATGGAAAATAATTCATTAGTCCGAGCGCAAGGATTTACTTCGCATATTATTTTGTTTTCATTGCTTTGTTAGCTGATAGTTAATTCTAGGGTCATCGACTTTAACATCTTCGTCGACCCCGTGGTAGTGACGTCAACCCATCGACATTCAAAGTTTACCATGGTTAGCATTCTGCCTTCTGTAGTCGTCGCCATGAAAGTTCATTACGAAATATAATTTCCCTGCGCTCCATTCCTTCGACATAAGTTCTGTTTTCAAATATGATCAAAATGGGCTATTTTTCGTCCCCTCCTCTTATTTTGTTAACTCTAAGACTCTTTCTTTTATCATACTCGCGATTTGGAAAGAGCTTTGCTCTTCCTTACTCCACTGCATACGGAGGCACCACATGGATAAACAATTTCAAGTCTCTAGATTCCTTGACATCATCTATATGTTGGAAGTGAAAAACACTCTGAGAGGGGGGGGGTGAATCAGAGTGTGACAAATTTTTACCAAGTTATGCTTTTATGAACCGGACAATTATGCACAGATGACTGAGACTTGACACCTTGGTGAAATACATTAATGAAGCATGAAATTTACCATTGAACAAACTGTAACACTTGATTCAGACCTTTTAAAAAATGGTATTAAATTTTTACACAAACTTGAATCATCTAAATGAGTACTTCAAATATTGCATTACATAAACCTAACTAAACAGAGAATGAAATAAAGAGAGCTAAAATATGATGTATCAGAGCATAAACTAGTATAACAGAATGAAACATGACAATGCGCATAACTCCATAGTTTTCATGAGTGGAAAACCCTCTTGGGGTAGAAAAACCACTCGGAAGATCCCTTATATTAATTCAAAAAGAGCACCAACTCAGTTCACAAGTTTTAGAAACCACAAGGCCTCAAGGAGCACCAACCCCTCTTCTTATCAATGAATATTTCAACTCGAGCTACAGCCACTGGTGATTTTATGCATGCATTTAAATCTTGCAGTCACAAAACCATCAGGGATTGGAGCGAGATTATTTTATCAGTATGTACATATGAAAAATTTTGCAACAATATTCTTCAAGGATAAAATCAACGCTAACCAATAGTTTCAAATCAATAAAGCCTCATATACTCTGTACAGTATGATTTCAAATCAATAAACTCTGAACAATATGGTTTCAAATCAATGAAGCCTCATATACTCTGTAACAAAAACAGAGTATTGATTCTCATGAAACCCTTGGCTGTTTCTGGTAAACTACGGCACTGTTTAACGCTATCACTTTGTTCACACTTTTCTCACTATATTCCTCTGTTTTTCCTCTCACAAACTGATCTGTCAACAAACTGTTTTATGCGCCCCACAAAAAATACCACATTTTCTTCTTAAATAACCCACGTATAGAGTTACAAAAACTTACAGGAGTTGTAAACTGAAAAACAAAATAACTGATTTTAACTGTGCAACGGAAACAGAAGAAACGGAAGACGTTTTTATTTCCCAGTCATGAAAAACAAAAATAAAGCACGAACACTTCCTTATTTTTATTTTGCATAGCTGAAAAAAAATTCGAACCAAGAAATCTGTATCTCTTAAATCATGTGTTTCAAGAAACATACCTGTTAAACGCAAACTAAACAAACAAACTAACCAGTCAACCGTTAATCTCTTGATTAAAACCATTGTTTGCTCCATTCTCTGTAACTGATTCGAGCTCTGTAGCTCCAGCGGCGCTGCGACTCACACGGCGTTAGGGTTTGACGGACTCCAAACAAGTTAAACAAAACAAATGAAACGCCAAAAACAGCTTCCAAGAAAAACTTTTAACTTGTTCGATACAAGAAGTATCCTGAGGAATATGCCCTTTAAATCGTAGCCATATTAAACCAAAGATGTCATTAACATTAATGCAAAGTCAGAGCTATTCATTTATCCGTGTCACCAGCATGGCTCAAAAGAACATGTTTTAAACACATAACACGTCAGCCAAGTCAATATGTCCGTGTCACTAACCTGGCCCACGAGAAGAATATAACCACATGCCAACACAACATCTTTTTTCTTTCTTGTCATCAAGGACAAAAGTACCAAAGAGCAACAAACTCCCCCTTTGTCCTTGATGGCAAAAAAAAGAAAAAACTTAAACAATCAGTGCCACGAAAAATGCCATCATCTGAAAGGACCAAAAACAATGCAAGAAATTCCACTGTCAACAAATGCAATATACATCACCACTGAACCTTGTCATATGCAAACTTGAAAAAAACATTCTCTGAACTTGCAATTCTGTAAAGAATGAACTCCCAATCTGATCTGAATCAAACAAGAATACTAAACTGAAATACCCAAAATGCTTGTGCCACTGTAATGAAATTCCAATGCCTGAAAAGTCAATTGTCACTGTAATATCACTGTAATGCCAATGAAATGCCAATAAAATGCCAAGTCTGTAATGCCAATCAAAAAGAATACCAATATGTGAAATGCCAATATCTGTGAAATGCCAATATCCAATGTCACTGTCAGAAATGAAATACCAGAGTGAATACCAATATGCCAATATCTGTGAAATGCCAATATCCAATGTCACAATATCCAATCTGTCACTGTATGCTGTCAAAAATGAAATATCTGTCACTGTATACTGTCAAACTGTCAAAAATGAAATATCTGTCACTGTATACTGTCAAAAATGAAATACCAAAAACCATAAATACCAAATACCAAAAACACAAATACCAATCTGTACAATCTGTCACTGTATACTGATGTTACTCACTGTCACTGTATACCAATGTTACTCACTGTTGCAAAAAATGAAATACCAAATACCAATTTCTCCCCCTTTTTTTCTTTTTTTTTTACAACACAAGGACAAAAGGAAAGAAGAGAGCAACAGAGCAACACTCCCCCTCAAAGTATGCTTTAGGTGAAAACAAGAGCAGATTGAGAAAATACTCCCAATCTATCCCTTAACCGTTCAAAAACTTCTTTAGATAAGGCTTTTGTAAAAATGTCAGCAACTTGGGCTTGTGAAGGAACAAACACCAATTGAAACTCATTAGCCAACACCTGATCTCGTAAAAAATGAAGTTTAATGGCAACATGTTTAGTACGAGAGTGCATAATAGGATTTTTTGAAAGATCAATTGCACTAGTATTGTCACAATAGATTGAAATGGGCTTAATAGTAGAAATACCCATATTAGTAATTTGATGAGACATCCATATCAGTTGTGTGCAACATGCAGTGGCTGCTATGTATTCTGACTCTGCGGTGGATAGAGTGACACAATCTTGCTTTTTACTGTGCCAAGCAACAAGACAATCACCAAGAAAGAAGGCAGCTCCACTGGTGCTTTTACGATCATCTAGACAACCGGCCCAATCAGAATCAGTGAAGCCCACAAGAGTGAAGTCATTATTGCGGGGATACCAAAGACCATAATCTAGTGTGCCTTGAACATATCTAAAGATTCGTTTTACAGCATTCAAATGAGATTGTTTAGGTGCAGATTGAAAGCGAGAGACTAGACATACTGCAAACATTAAATCTGGTCGAGATGCAGTTAAATATAATAGACTTCCTATCATTGACCTGTACTCAGATTGATTTACTGCAGGTGAGTCATTAGATTTGATCAATTTACAGCCTGTTTCCATTGGAGTGCTGACTGGTTTACAATCTGTCATATTAAATTTTCTAATCATCTCTTTGGCATATTTAGTTTGTGACAAGAAGATACCTTGCTGAAGTTGTAACACTTGAAGACCAAGAAAGAAATTTAGTTCCCCAAACATAGACATTTCAAACTCGGATTCCATGATTTTAGAGAACTTTTTGGATAAAGAGTCATTATTACAGCCAAAAATGATATCATCTACATATATCACAACCACTAGGACATCATTACCTTCAAGTTTAACATATAAGTTTCTATCTACAGCACCTCTAGTGAATCCATTTTCTTTAAGATGATTATCCAGTCTAGAGTACCAAGCTCTTGGAGCCTGTTTAAGGCCATAGAGTGCTTTCTTTAATCTGTATACACAATCAGATTTGCCTGCAATTTCAAAACCTTCCGGCTGTTCCATATAAACTTCTTCATCAAGATAACCATTCAGAAAGGCAGTTTTGACATCCATCTGATAAACTTTAAATTTTTTATAGCAAGAGTATGCAAGAAAAATTCTGATTGATTCTAATCTAGCTACTGGTGTGAATGTTTCTCCAAAATCTATTCCTTCCTGCTGAGCATAACCTTTACACACAAAACGAGCTTTGTTTCTAACAACCTTCCCAGATTCATCAAGCTTATTTCTAAAGATCCATTTGCCTCCTATCACATTCTTATCATCTGGCCTAGGTACTAATTCCCAAGTTTGGTTTTTCTCTATTTGACTGATTTCATCTTTCATTGCATTTAACCAACATTCATCAGATAAAGCATCAGAAACATTTTTGGGTTCAAAATCAGTTACAAAACAAAAATGTTCAGCCAGTTGAGCTTGTTCAGTTGTTTTTGCCCTTCTTCTAGTCAAAATACCTGCATCTATATTTCCAATAACTTGACTTTGAGGATGTCTCTTTGTTATAATTTTTGAGGGTGTATAATGGAGAATACCTGTCTCTGCATTTGAATTCTCTGTATTTTCTTCATCAGAACTTGATGAACATATTTCATTTTTCTTTTCTGTTTCTGCAGGTTTAGGAACTTGATCAACCTTTGTTAAAGTAATTTCCTCTTCCTCAATATCCTGCAAATCATTACTTAACAAAAATTGTTCATCAAACCTTACATTTATTGTTTCAACAATTTTGTTCAGTCTATTATTGAAACATCTATAGGCTTTGCTATGAGTAGAGTATCCAAGAAAGATACCCTCATCAGTTTTAGCCTCAAAATTTCTTAGATTTTCTTCATCTCTTTTTAGATAACATTTGGCACCAAAAATTTTGAAATATTTAATAGAAGCAGCTTTTCCATACCAAAGTTCATAAGGAGTAAAGGTAGATTTTACCCTGATTTGTACACGATTCAAAATGTAAACAGCTGTGTGTATAGCTTCTTTCCAATACCTGTCTGGTAGATTTGCCTCATTAAGCATTGTGCGAGCCATTTCTTTGACTGTTCTATTTTTTCTCTCAACTACTCCATTCTGTTGAGGTGTACGAGTAGCAGCATATTGTCTCTTAATACCATGTCTTTCACAGTAATCAATGAATTCTTGTGAAGTGAATTCACCACCCTTGTCTGATCTCAAGCATTTCAATTTTAGATCAGATTCTCGTTCAACCATTTTTCTGAAAATCTTAAATCTATCAAATGCTTCGGATTTGTGTTTAAGGAAAGTGACCCATACCATTCTGGTATAGTCATCAACAAAAAGCATAAAATATTTTTCACCATTTATAGACTGTGTCCTTGTAGGACCACATAAGTCTGTGTGTACAAGCTGTAATGGTCTAGTAGAAGAATGTTCTTTAGGTTTGAAAGACACTTTTGTTTGCTTTCCTTTCAAACATGCTTTACAAACTGAATTGAATGGTTTATTCAAAATAGGCAAACCTCTAACATTCTGATTTTTACTTATTCTAACCAGATTGTCAAAATTTATATGTCCTAGGCGTTTATGCCATAACCAATTTTCTTCTATTTGACCCATAAGACAAATGCCTTCATTATTCTCATAGTCAGTGGAATCAAGCAGACTGTAGACATTGCCAATTGTTCTCAAACCAGCAGCAACAGTTTTACCAGATTTATTTTTGATAGTACAATCTTGAGAGCTAAAAGATACACTGTAACCACTATCACAAATTTGACTGACACTCAATAAATTGTGCTTTAACCCTTCAAAAAAGTACACATCATGAATAGGAGTATCATCATTTAGCAATAATGTACCTTTACCTCGAACATAAGCTCCTGAATTATCCCCAAAGCGTACAAAGCCACCATTAAAGTCTTCAAGATGCAAAAATTTATTTCTATCTCCTGTCATATGGTGTGAACAACCACTGTCCAACACCCATAAAGATTTCTTATTTGAGAAAAGTGCAGTTTGCACTATCATTGATTGCTCAATACCAGATACAAACTTAGGTTTCCATATTTTATTAGGACTTGCCTTTGTTTTGCACTGTATAGTAGTATGCCCAAAAGTGTTACACTTATTACACTTTACTGTGTTTGGAAAGTCATATCCTTGATTGTAACCAAACATAGGAGATCTTTGTTGCAGAAATCTGCAAGTATTAACTTTATGACCAAACCTATTGCAATAGAAACAGTATCCATGAAAGAAGCCAAACCTAAAAGGTTTTGTTCTGTTATAAGTCTGAAATGATTTTCTAGTTGCAGGCTTAGTGTTCTGTCTTGATGATTCAGCTTTATCAAACCCTAAACCAGCCAAATCTTTATGCAACTTTTGCTTGCTCAAGATACCATTTAGATGTATTGTACTTTCATACTGTTCAATTTGTTTTTGAAGTTTTGTGGACTGTTGTTCTAATGTTTCAATTTTCTTTTCTCTTTCTTCAAGAAGGGACTTCAAGTTTGAAGTCACTAAATTTGCATCATTCAACTCGATTTGTAAAATCTGATTTGAATTTTCATGTGAAGCTACAAGTTTCTTTAACCTCTTTATTTCTTTTAAAGCACAAAGCAATTCTCCTTCAAGATCTATTTCTCCTTGATCTAGATCTTCAAATTCATTTTTTGTTTTGCTAGTTACATCTTCTAATTCTGCCATAAATAGAGTTTCATCACCTTCACAAGGTGAATCATCTGATTCATTTCCAGAGTCTTCTTTAGTAAAAAGACTCTTCTTTTTCTTGAAGGTATTAAATCTCCTTTTAGGATTCCACATTTTCTTTTTGTAGAATTTTTCTGGTTTTTCTTCTTCACTGTTTTGATCACTTAGAGGACATTGAGCAGCAAAGTGTCCAGCTTTGCCACAATTAAAGCACTTAAAAGGTAATTTGCCCTTATATTTCTTTTTTAGTTTTCTAACAAAAAGAGCTTCTATAGCATCTGAAAGTTCAGATTCACTATCAAGTTCTTCTTTCTTTTCTACTTTAAAAGCTGTTTCTTTTGAAGAAGAAGGATTATTACCTATCCTCATCTCATAGGCAGTAAGAATGCTTTGAAGGTTATCAAGTGTCATGGTAGAAAAACTTTTCTTTTCTTCTAAGGATGAAACCTTAGTTTCAAACTTGGGTAACAAGGTTCTAATCACTTTATTGACAACTTCCTTTTCTTCAACCTCTTCACCAAGACCCTTTCTCGAATTTACTATTTCATCAACTCTAAGAAAATAGCTTGCTACTGTTTCATCTTCTTTCATTCTTAAAGATTCAAACTGATTTTTGAGTGTAAGGATTTTAGACTCCTTAACATTAGCATCCCCTTGATAAATGGTTTCAAGTTTTTTCCAAATATCATAAGCATAAGAACAATGCATGACTTTAACAAAAACATCTTTAGTGAGACCACATAAGAGAGCATGCTTAGCTCTGGCATTTAACTCATACTTGGTTTTATCATCAGGATCAGTAGGAATAATGGAGGGAACTGTATATTTTGTGATCACAATATTCCACACATTAAGATCAACTGAAATGAGATAAGTTTCCATCCTAATCTTCCAGAACACATAATCAGTTCCATCAAAAAAAGGAGCTCTTGAAAGTGAAGCACCTTCCTGAGTTTGAGCCATAAAAAAAACTTCCAAGTGACCAGGAACAATCCCTAGGACAGACTTATATGAGGGACCCTATGCTCTGATACCACTTGTTGGAAGTGAAAAACACTCTGAGAGGGGGGGGGTGAATCAGAGTGTGACAAATTTTTACCAAGTTATGCTTTTATGAACCGGAAAATTATGCACAGATGACTGAGACTTGACACCTTGGTGAAATACATTAATGAAGCATGAAATTTACCATTGAACAAACTGTAACACTTGATTCAGACCTTTTAAAAAATGGTATTAAATTTTTACACAAACTTGAATCATCTAAATGAGTACTTCAAATATTGCATTACATAAACCTAACTAAACAGAGAATGAAATAAAGAGAGCTAAAATATGATGTATCAGAGCATAAACTAGTATAACAGAATGAAACATGACAATGCACATAACTCCATAGTTTTCATGAGTGGAAAACCCTCTTGGGGTAGAAAAACCACTCGGAAGATCCCTTATATTAATTCAAAAAGAGCACCAACTCAGTTCACAAGTTTTAGAAACCACAAGGCCTCAAGGAGCACCAACCCCTCTTCTTATCAATGAATATTTCAACTCGAGCTACAGCCACTGGTGATTTTATGCATGCATTTAAATCTTGCCGTCACAAAACCATCAGGGATTGGAGCGAGATTATTTTATCAGTCTATACATATGAAAAATTTTGCAACAATATTCTTCAAGGATAAAATCAACGCTAACCAATAGTTTCAAATCAATAAAGCCTCATATACTCTGTACAGTATGATTTCAAATCAATAAACTCTGAACAATATGGTTTCAAATCAATGAAGCCTCATATACTCTGTAACAAAAACAGAGTATTGATTCTCATGAAACCCTTGGCTGTTTCTGGTAAACTACGGCACTGTTTAACGCTATCACTTTGTTCACACTTTTCTCACTATATTCCTCTGTTTTTCCTCTCACAAACTGATCTGTCAACAAACTGTTTTATGCGCCCCACAAAAAATACCACATTTTCTTCTTAAATAACCCACGTATAGAGTTACAAAAACTTACAGGATTTGTAAACTGAAAAACAAAATAACTGATTTTAACTGTGCAACGGAAACAGAAGAAATGGAAGACGTTTTTATTTCCCAATCATGAAAAACAAAAATAAAGCACGAACACTTCCTTATTTTTATTTTGCATAGCTGAAAAAAAATTCGAACCAAGAAATCTGTATCTCTTAAATCATGTGTTTCAAGAAACATACCTGTTAAACGCAAACTAAACAAACAAACTAACCAGTCAACCGTTAATCTCTTGATTAAAACCATTGTTTGCTCCATTCTCTGTAACTGATTCGAGCTCTGTAGCTCCAGCGGTGCTGTGACTCACACGGCGTTAGGGTTTGACGGACTCCAAACAAGTTAAACAAAACAAATGAAACGCCAAAAACAGCTTCCAAGAAAAACTTTTAACTTGTTCGATACAAGAAGTATCCTGAGGAATATGCCCTTTAAATCGTAGCCATATTAAACCAAAGATGTCATTAACATTAATGCAAAGTCAGAGCTATTCATTTATCCGTGTCACCAGCATGGCTCAAAAGAACATGTTTTAAACACATAACACGTCAGCCAAGTCAATATGTCCGTGTCACTAACCTGGCCCACGAGAAGAATATAACCACATGCCAACACAACATCTTTTTTCTTTCTTGTCATCAAGGACAAAAGTACCAAAGAGCAACACTATATACACAGATTCACTTGTCAGACCAATTCTTCTGACCAGCAATATCTCATATAATAATAGGGATATGCAATTTGGATGTGGATTTTTTTGCTATGGTAGTCCTTGTGACACAGGCTACCTATTTTCCACTTTTTTTGTTATCTATGGCATCACTGGAAATCTAGATGACTCGCAAATGGTTTGGAGCTCAAACAGGCACTATACGGTGCAAGAAAATGCAACCTTAACACTCACTTCGACAGAAGAACTTGTGTTAAGGGACGCAGATGGCAGTCTCGTCTGGTCTACAAATACATTCACAAAGAATTTTCAAGGGATGGAGATAAAGGAATCTGGGAACCTTGCTCTCCTTAATACCTCCAATGTTATCATTTGGCAGTCTTTTGATCATCCCACTGATACCTTGCTATTAGGGCAGAAGTTAGAAGTGGGGCAGAAGCTTATTGCAAACGCTTCTCCTACTAATACAAGCGAAGGTATATTCTTTTCTTCCATGTTTGTCGACGGCATCTGTTTGCTGACAGGCACAGCACCCCCTCAAATTTACTTGAAGTATCTTTATGTACCTCCACCTGCGAAGGTATCCTATATGGTGTTCGACAAGGAGTCTCTCTATCTATATGATAGAGGAGGATCGCCATCAAGTATTCTGTCTGTACCCAGAAATTCCCTCTACCTCAGGATTGATTCAGATGGGCATGCGCAGTTTTATTCATTTCTAGGGACAACTGGAAGATCTGTTGTTGATTTCTTGTCAGACTTTATTCATGCGCTCACTTTGTGCGAGTATCCAACCCGATGCGGATTCTATGGTATTTGCACAGATGGGCAGTGCAGCTGTCCAAAAGAAAGCAGTGATTTTGATCAAATTGACGCTACAAAGCCCAATCTTGGCTGCCTTCCGCGCAGACCTCTCGTATGCTTAAATACATCCATAAGCCGTAGCAGCAGTCATGGTCATTCCTTTTTGAAGCTGGATCATGCTTCCTATTTTACTTATCCTCATTATAACTCTTCCATTGCTCAGTTGGTCTCGCAATATTACTGTCTAAATCTTTGCCTTAGAAATTGCTCTTGCAAAGCTGCGTTTTTCAGGTATGGAGACAACTTTTCTATGGGTTATTGTTATCTGGAGTCCAATGTCTATTCTCTCAGAGTGAATAACAAAAATGATATATATTACAATTCTACAGCTTATATCAAAGTACAGTCAAGACCTAAGCAGATTAAGCATTTTGTTTTAGCTAAAATTGTTGCTCCTATTGGTGGAGTACTCCTGTTTCTCTTAATCTTTTCATGCATAAGTAAGTATCGAAAGGAGAGACAAGAAGAGGATGAAGATGAGGAAGATCTCCTAGATTGGCAAGCAGGAGTACCTCTGCGTTTCTCATTCCAGGAATTACAGACTGCTACAAATGACTTTAGTACAAAGCTGGGAAGCGGAGGATTCGGTTCAGTTTATAAAGGTGTTTTGTCTGACGGATCAAACATAGCAGTGAAGCGATTAGGCTGAACAGGACAAGGGAAAAAGGAATTCCGGGCAGAAGTGGAAACGATAGGGAATATTGATCATCTTAATTTGGTAAGACTGGAGGGTTTCTGTGCAGAAAAGGCCCATCGAATGCTGGTATATGAGTATTTACCAAATGGGTCTCTGGATAAATGGATATTTTACAACAAGAAGCATCAACATTTGCTGGACTGGAAAACTAGATACAAAGTAGTTCTGAATATTGCAAGAGGATTAACATATTTACATATGGATTGTCGAGAACAGATAATACATTTCGACATCAAGCCTCAGAACATTCTCCTGGATCAAAATTTCATCGCCAAGGTCTCAGATTTTGGCTTGGCAAAGTTGGTCAACAGAGAGAAAAGCAAAGTGATAACAACCTTGCTGAGAGGGACTCCTGGGTATATGGCACCTGAGCTACTGAACATGCATTTCACAGAGAAGGCGGATATATTTAGCTTTGGCGTTATGGTGATTGAAATTGTCAGCGGAAATAGAAGCAGAGAGCTTTCAGAGAACGGCCTGTTTTCACTGTTACAGCTTAAAGCAGAGGAGGGGAGGTTAATGGATTTGTTATATGAGGGACCTGAAAAAGAGGAAACAAGCGTAAGAAACGAAGCACTAAAATTACTAAAAGTTGGAATGTGGTGTATACAGGACGATTTTACAAAGCGGCCAGCGATGTCCATTGTATTGAAGTCATTGGAGGGTTTAATAGACACTTTGGATCATGTTCCTAGTGCTTCTACAGGATTAAAACTTTCTTGTGGTCAGCCGTTGCTTTCGTCAATGAATCCTAATTACAACAGGGAACCCTCCTATTCTCCTACACCTTCGGTATTATCTCTACCTAGATAATTTTCTCTTTTGCTTAGGGGAAAGCCAACAATAGACTCTATTATTTACCTTATGTTTGAATTTTCTGTCCGCATTTTATGGTCCAAGGTCTAGAGAATTAGATGAAGTAGGCTTTTTTGTTGGAATAGGTAAACTGAACTTCAGTTTTTTACAGGATTGCAGCCAGCTTTGCTTAATGTGGAACATCTATATATTTATTTCCTTAATAGGTTTCAATCTTCAATAGACTTTTTTTCAATGAATAATTGTGGAAAGACGACTCTCTACTGTTAAAGGTAGCGTAGCTTGACTACAAATTGCATTATCACCAATATGTTTCAACATATTTTTTATCGTTCATCTTTAATCCGAGTCAGTTACCCTATCTTTAATTTTTATTGTCTGTGAATTGAAGTCGACTTTTATAGAACAATGTGTTGTCTTCTGAATTTTATTGTGTAGTTTCAGTATTAGTAGTCAATTCTGTAGTTTTGTATTGAATGAGATATTTTTTTAAAAATCAAATAGGTTTTGATTTAACAAATTTTAAATAAATATTTCGATTGTTAAAATATCATTTTTTAATTAATTTATTTAATATTAAAACATTATTTTAGAAATAGTATCATTGATAGTAAATGTTTTTCATCTAATCTAGTTCAATGGGCTGCAAGTTCAATATACATTCATTAGTCTCTTTAGTCCAAGTGTCTTCAACCTCTATGGTGTTTGATTTATCTTTGTACATTCATGTTGAGTTTAAAAGTGTAATTCTGGTGACCTTGTCTTCTTGCTCGAGATCTAGTCTAACTCCTTCTACATTTATACTAGAATCACTCATTGATTTGTTTGTTAATTATCTTTGTACATTCATGTTGAGTTTAAATGTGCAATTTTGGTAACCTTGTCATCTTGCTCGATATCTAGTCTAACTCCTTGTACATTTTCACTAGAATTACTCATTGATTTGTTCTTCCATGCAATTTATAGGTTAATGGTGTTCTTTAGTTTGCATGATGTTCAAGAAGTTACTTGGTGGATAACATGGTAGTTAACTTGTTCTCCATGTTTGTTAATTCTTTTATTTCATATTATGCACAACATTCTATCTTGACTTATCATTTAGCAATATTGTATAATATAAGTTTGTATATGGTGGGTGATGAGTATAAATGAGTCTAGTATTGAGAATCATGTGCATTGTGGATATTTGTGCCAATTTTGTACTATGAAACAGGCCGATTAAGCCTAACAACTACTAAAAAATTGTACAACTTTAATCCTTAGTTTTTATATGTTTGCAACAACTCATTCTGTTATTAGCATTTATTTTTACATTATATGCAATGCATTTGAAGTTTGACTTCAATATGTTGTGTGGAAATTTATTTATTATTCTTATGACTTATTTTCTACATCCACAAATGAATCCTATTATTCCTAGAATAATAGATGTGATAGTTTAGATCGTTCTCATATAGGTTGACTATTGTTTATGTGTTAAGTCTCTATGATATAAGTGGTATTGGGTTGTAAAGGCTTTATTTATTCGATGCTCTTGTAAATCTTTTTAAGGAATTATGTATATGTTGTCAATTTTTTTTTGTAGCTTGTAAAGTCCACGTGTATCATATTGCTACTCTAGCCAAATATTTGTTAAGTATGTGGATGTAAAGGCGTGCATGTTAAATATACATAGATGAAATGTTACAAGCTGCTAATATAGTGTACTTGGTGTGTTTGTCTTATATGATCTAGAGACTTTTCAATGTCAAGTTGTAGTACCCCTACTCGTTTGAACTCATTGGACTCATATTTTATTGGTTGATTTCAATGGATACATTACCATGATTTGTTATTCCAACTTATATGACATTATTTCATGCTTTATATGGATATGAGATGCATAATTTATTTGCAGTATTTCAATACTTGTGATTTATGGCATTTTATGGATTATTGCTATGTACTGACACTTTACTTTATCTATGCAATGTGGAATTATATGTTGTGTGTCTGCGAGTGTATTGGATGTAAGGGGACGATTTTCCTTCACTCATTTCGGTGAGACAGGGAATGTCGCGATTCTCCTTCATTGGTGTGTATGTCGTGTTTTCTATATTGTATATATGCATGTGTGGTTCGATGATGCAGGATATTGCAAGTACAAGTACCGGGTATGTACGGGGTATCATCTCCACCTGGCTTCACAGGCTTGAGCATGCCTTATATTTTCCGATGGAAGTGGAGGAGATAGTAGTTGACCCTATTTTATTCAGTTACACTCATGTGAGTGTCGTCGGTTGGTCATCCTGTCAGTTTGTTTGGCCTTCGTATTTTGTTGTTTGCTCTTTTATGAGTATTTGCTTGAGGTATTCTCAGTTTGTGTGTTTAGTGATTTTAATTAATGCATGTTATGTTTTATTTGTCTATGAAGGGTGAAAAATTGTTAATAATGTGAATTAAATAGTGACTCTATGACTTAATGTCCTTCGTGTAGAAGTAGGTGAATTATCGAAACTATATTCAATGTTTGGTTTTCAAAATTATGCTATAATTATACATATTATTTAATGTATATGATTTCTAATAATTCGATTATGTTATGGTAAATGCATATGTAATTATCGAATATGTAAATATATATGTAACAAATTTATGAAATTAAGTTATTTAATGAATATACAAAATATATAGTTAATTATAGAAAAAGGGTTATTAAAGAAATTGTTAACACATTTATTGTTTAATATATATATTAATGAAGATTTAGTAACTATATATTAAAAATATAATTAAAAAAATGAAAATTAAAATAAATTAAAAAAAAAAACTAAAAATTAGAAATAATGGAAGTGGCGAGGCATCACACAAGTATTCTCTAGAGTGTGGTATGTGTTGTACTAATTTATTATATGTAAGTGGCTCAACACCTCTAGGTAAAAAATTATTACAACATGCACCCTCATGTGGTTGTTATGTATCCACCATTGATATTAATTCTACTATAACAATAGTGGTTGATCTACATAAAAGGTTTAAAGGTATTATTGAATGATCCATACCTAGAGTATTTTAAAATGATGATGGTTTATTTACAAAGAGTTTCAACATTGTAAAATAACAATATAAATATTTATTCTCTATGATAATTTTGAATGGATGATTCTCTATTTAGTAGGAGTTTCAATACAATTGAAAAGAAAAATATAATTTGTCTTTATGTGCAACTGTTGTCAACTTTTTATGATTATTCGAGTAATGTGGGTATAACATACCAAGAATAAAATGACTATTTCAAGTTATGTTCTTATGTGCAAATGGCTAGTTATCGGAAGCTATAAATATTAATCAAGAATGCAACTCTTAATGATGCTTGTAAATAGTTTGATACTATAGCTGTAGGTAGTTGGGTAAGGTTCTATTATAGTTTTTAAAGAAAATTGGTTATCACTTTTTATTACATGGAAATTTTTTGGGGGCTATTCCTTTTTTCTCCTCTTGTAAGTTATGGGTACAATTAGAAATTCTTATGAAATTTTGCATATCTCAAACATTGGCTTCATGGTGACCAAAATTGTAGGCATCATCCTTTCATCTTCTACTATCAATAATTCCACACTTTTGTGATTTCATCTTACACCATGTACTCACTTTAGTTCTCCTACATACAAAATCTCAATTAAAAAATGTTAGCTCTTGGATTTTATATTTCTAGCATTCTTATGGCAATTTAATATTTCTAAGACATAATTTTCCTATATCAAAGCAATACATATAGTTGTCACTATGACATGCTAGTGTTCCATAAAAAATGATAATTCTAGTAGTGATTTGAGTATTACCTTACCATTGAAAGTTCAAAAAGTAACATTTCTACATGCAATTTGACTAGAAAAACCCTCCAAGATTTCGCTCTTTTTGGTTGCAATTGAATTTTTTATTCTAACTTTCTTATTCTATATCTTCAAAGGGGAAATCATATCATCTATCAACCACCAATCTATAATAGCACTTTGCATTTGACCTTGCTAATTTTTGAGAAGCAATCATTCTAAGATTGTGAACAACAATAGAATCAAGAAAACAACACTTTTGTGGGAGTCTTAAGAACTTTTAGGTGATTTTGTTCCAATAAGGTTGTTCCATTTCTCTTTGTTTGTTTTTTTATTTTATTTTTTCCTCCAAAATATCAAGTACTATTATTTGGTATATAAAATTCATTATATTTTCTTCATTTCCATTTTTAGTTTACATCATTTTCATCAATCATTTTTTATATTATAAAAAATTTAGGCTACAATGTAGGAAAAAAGAATAAAATGATAGTTTGACTAAGGCAAGCCCCTAAAATAGCCACCAAAAATTAATTTTCCCTTCTTTTGTCACTTTCATGTCTCTATTTTTAGAGGAGATATTGTTTTTCATTTAAGTAGGGAAGGGCCCCAACCCATTACAAATCTCATGAATTAGAACTTAGACCCAATGAAGATAATGAGGTTACAACAAGATATGCTTATAACAAAACAACAATGCAAGCACACATAAGAAACCTAAAAAATCTAACTTGGGCCCAATAAGTGGGCCTAGAGGATTAGTTTGAGACCTAAGCAAGGGAAGAGAATAACCTTTTTTCTTTTTACAAACCATAGACAAAGAAGAATCCTTGTTGAGAGAACCAAAAGGTTAAGAGTTGTCCGAGCCTAACGAGGTAGCCACAGAGTCAGAGAGAGAGGCAGAAGAGCCTAGGAAAGAAGCTTGGTAGTCAAACGAGAGAAAGTACAGGACCAGAGAGGGCACGAGTCCCGTGCTTAATGGATCCACTGAGGGTGACCTCAAGGTAGTAGTAGCACATGCATCAGTCAAAGCCGGAACTACTGGGAATGAGCCATGATAAAAATGGGTGACAAGGTAGGAGCCATAGGGGCAAACACATGAACCGTGGAAGCAGTATTAGTTAGCAAAGACAATTCAGTAACAGAAGAATCTGAGTTCGAGATTGCTAGATCCACATCCTTCCACCAAATAGGATACTACCAAAGACTAACTCCATGAGGCAAAGAAGAAGCTATTTATCCAGTGGCAAAACAACAACTACACCAAACAGGGATCCCTTGGTAGTCCAATTATTGCCTCCACTAGAGCTAACCAACACTAAGGGAGATCTTCGTAGGAGAGGGTTTTGAGAGATCCAAATGAACCAAGATCCTAGTAAAGGAAGTCCAAGGGAAGTGACTTGTATAAGGCTCCACCTTATCAAAGCGACCCAACATGCTACCAATTGATTCATAATCGGAAGAGCACCAAAAATGCAGGAGGAGGTGGGGTAGCCGAAACTAAATGAAGAGACATCCATAGAGTCCAAAAGAGGCGGTCCGAGGGTCCAAGTATAATGCATGAGATTCCCATTTCTATAGCTTTAAAGAGAGGACCACATCCTTGTTGTTCATGTGATCAAGGTAGACAACGAAAAACCCATGAGCGTATGGATAGATCTCTAACTTACCAGAAATTAGAGGGTTATTTTTATCCAAAATCCAAGAGTGCAAAGATAGGAACGACGACCATAGCTGATTGAATCAGCCAATCAAAGAATATTTTTCACAGTAGGAAATGCAGTTGAGCCCATCCTTTCCGAAAGACACTTCTAGAACAGAGGAAATGCAAGGAAAGCCTTCGCTAAAGGAGTAGATACGCCAGATGGGGGGTTTCCAAACCAGATTAGAAAATGAGTTTTAAAGCAGGGAATTCACCGAAGCATAGGCCTCCAAGGGCAACAAACAAGAGTGTGGACAGGGGGACAGTTAGATATATGCCAACAATAATGTTACAGATGATAAGGGATTCATTATGAGCAAGGAGCAAAATAAAATAATTAATTAAATCAATTGAATAGTGCAAAATCAATATTTTAAACCTCTCTTGCGATTTAGACAGAATTACCAACGATAGAATCTTACACTTGCCCTCTATTATTTTTTTTGTTTTAATTTTACTTGAAGAGCTCTTCAGATTTTTAATTAACAGGATTTAAGGGTTCTCCTTCATAGGCTTTCCCAAATGAATGATTCATAATTAATAATTAATGGTAAGCCTATAATTTTCTGGAGGACAAATCATGGGAAACGTCTGTTAATTAATGAAAATGGACTGGTTACTATTAGGCTATCGACTTACCATTGAGTATTCATCACGAACACTCTTTATTTGAGAGGATTTCTCTTTCAAATTAATGAACAATTAGCGGTCCGTGACCTCAATGGCTACAGTCTATAAAACGTTCATTCTGTCGCAGTAATGGTGGGAAATTCGCTGCGCTGTTATTAATTTTTATTTTGGGGAACAATCATGGGAAACATCGTTTATAAATTTCATTCAAGAGTACCTTTAATTTGTATGCCCGGAAAATTTAGGACAGCGGCAAAATATCTTCGAAGGAGATTATGAAACAAGTTTTTACATTTCAAAATTGTCCTATGTGGAGTGAATAGGAAGGCACTAAAAGGTTCAGAAGATAGAATGAGAGGACTGCAGAAGAAGTGCAGAGGACAACTAACAGTGGGAGAGTAAGAAAGAAGCAATAGTAAATTCAGTGCTGGTAGTTGGGATTATACCCCAACCTTCTCCAATCCAAGCCCAGAGTCTGTATCTCTGTTTCCCCGTATATTTCAGACACATGTTCAATATCAAGCATTGCCCAATTCCACCAAATCCTCAGGCTGTAAATCATTTATCTCGCCCGCAATCCGAAGGACACGTGTGTTTCATTGTGGGAAATGGCCTTCAATAAATTAGACAACAAGAATGCCTATGTCTCAAAGGAAGAAGCCCTACAGAGCTTTCGCAGGGGAGTATGCCATAGCGGCCCCTTTTCTAATCATGTAGTCTCTTATTGGCGTGACAGAAGCAATCCTAATATTTTGTGCCTTACTTACGAAGACTTAAATGATGATCTCGTGCCTTGTATGTTTTGAGTGATTTTATGGGTTGGTGGTGGGTTAAGGAGGATATGAGGAACATTGTTGACAAGTGCAGTTTGGAATCTCTGTCTCAAATGGAGACAAACAAAAAGGGCGAGCTTAATCTACGTGGGCTTCGTTTGAGAATGACAATCTTTTCAGGTAAGGAAAAGGTGCGGATTGAAAGAATTTCCTGACAACCGACAAGAACGCTGAGATGGATAAAATGATTGAACAGAAACTTTCTGTTGTTGGGGACTTCCTGCAATTTATATAGTTGTTAGAAGATGGCGACGTTAAATTATATGACGAATTTGACCAGACAGAAGAGCTGAAACAGTTGGGAGGTTGTTCTCTATTTGAGGTTTTAGATCAGGTTAATAAGTTTTATCATCTGCTATCAACTGCCAGCAATTTTTGTTAGTTGTCTTGGTTTATTGTAAATTAAAGCTCCCTCCTATGTGGCATATGCTTTCAAAATTTGAGACTTTTAAAATTACGGTGTTATATTTTGTAAATGATAAGCTGTAGTTCTGAGAATAACAGCTTCCAGGTTTGAATTGTATTTACTGCTTACGTTGATTTTCCAATAGTTTCCCCCGGTACTGAAACTCTACTCAATGGTTTTGCTGAGTTCCAATAATGTTTAATTTGGATGGGCCAAACAAATTACTAAGAAGATGATTGTGGTTTAGGTAATTTTGGTAGAATAGTTATTCTTTTGTCTTTAATTTATAGCTGAATAGATCAGACTTATACTAGTTAGTGATGGAATGATTTGCAGTAAACCTAGTCTATCATTAAGATATTTATTTTAGTATGTTTATTTTAGTAGTTGGTATAATGGTGTGCACTGATCCTCTCTAAATGATAATGTTATGATTGGAATTAGAGATGTGTTAGTGAATCTTGAATGCCAAAAGTGAATTATGTTTACAGTTATGTATAAGAATTAGTGTTGAAATTTCATACTTGATGCTCAAGTGAACAGTTAATGCCTAGCAGAAGGAAAGTTGGTATTGGCAGATTTTAAAATTTAAATTTAAAATCTTAGGTGTCAAAATTGTTGATCTAGACTGAAATTGGCTCAAATATGCACCTATTGGACTAACCTAGGTTGTGTAATGGAACATGTGCATATTCTATCTAAATAATTAAGATGAACCGAGTTATGTTTAGTCAAGGCTCTAGTGATTGCAAGATTTTATGTATAAGCATGTTACATGTCATTGCATTTCTAATAAACTTGTCGAAATGAATCAAAAATTGATTGGAGTTTTACCATCACATTTTTTCTTCATTTTTTTCGATTGTGTAAATTATTACAAACATTACATAAATTGGAATAAAATTTTAGGTAGTAAGTAAATGACCTCGAAGTAACATTACAATGTACAAACTGTTTCTATGAATCACTTTCTCATTCTCTGAAACTTTGAATATATTTCATGTAAAATGAATTATTAGAAAGTTCAATTTTTACTGTTTTGATATGCTGAAAATTAGAAGTCTGCCATCTTAAATAATAGATAAACTTATGAAAGCCTTATCTAATAGTCAATTAAATGACTAAATAAACTAACTGACAATGTATGAACCTCTAAATTTAAGCCTTTTATATACATATAAATACTTAACAACAACTAACTCATCTAAATTATAGAGTAACAAACACTAATACCAACCACCAATTCTACTTTCAAAAATAAATTTCCCTTCAAGTAACACAACTATATGAACTTTGGATGATTAGTATCTACTGATTTTAATCAAATCGATGTTTCTTCTCCCACTAGCAGTCCAAAATATTTAGTCAACTTGTGTTGTGGTGGGTAAGCTAGTTCGTGGCCATCATTACGGTATTTTAAGCTAAAAAGATGATGCATTTACAATACAACTTACCCCGGGAAAGAAAAAAATACTAAGTCTCTCATCATTACGGAGCAAAATAAACTATTGAAGAATACCAAATTACCCGAGATCTCCCTTGCGAGAGCCTGGACAGTCGATACCGATTGCTAAGTAGAAACAGGTTGCGAGCAAGTAAACATTGTTAAATAAGTCTCTTTTATCTAATATGTAGAAAGTGTATTGAACAATTAAGATAGATGAGGTCGTTAGTTGTTTAATAGGAAAGAGCTGTAGATAAATATAAATAACTAAACGATAGATTATCTGGGTAGCACCGACAAGTGGGAGAATAGGGTGATGTTAATTTCTATAATCCAGCAGTAGATCAATTGTTCAACAAATATCATAGAAAATAAATTATTTGATTTGTAACAATTAATACATTGGGTTAATTAACAAAAAATGAATAGCGGAAGCAAATTCAAATAAAACCAAATACATGAACACAGGTAACACCGATATACCCAGGAAACTCCAATATAGGGAGAAACCTCCAAATGTTGAATCTTCTATTCATCTTCTAGAGCAAACTTTCCTTTTGAATACA
The DNA here is from genome assembly GCF_030272615.1 of Cryptomeria japonica. Classification (NCBI taxonomy): domain Eukaryota; kingdom Viridiplantae; phylum Streptophyta; class Pinopsida; order Cupressales; family Cupressaceae; genus Cryptomeria; species Cryptomeria japonica. The sequence continues at coordinate 302,464,651 of NC_081411.1, forward strand.
ATCCTAGTTGCTACAACAATTTTACATATATAGTCTTATTGATGAAAACATCAACTCTGTGAAAGAAGTGAAACTTTCCTCATGCAACACATCCTAAGAGAAACCTTCCTTACATAATGGAAATTGGAACTTTTCTTACATGAAGTAAGAGAAAGGGAACTTGTCTCACATAACTAAAACTATCCATGGATTAAAACTACTCTTGGAGTAAACCTCACAACTCTAGGAAATATTCTATTTACAAAATAGAAAACATTCTCCTGCAGAACATTCAACACAAGTTGCATTTAAGAAACTTCCACAACCACACCTTCCGAACTATAGAAACTTAACATTTGAGAATCAGGTGAGTAAAACAAGCATTGATTAGAGTCAAGCAAAAAAGATCCTATAAATGTGCAAAGAACGCCATCCAACATTTTTATCAACAAATAAATAGTCCATTATTATCAATAGGGAGCACACATGTCTTTTCACATAAAAGATATGTATTGTTGAATTATAGATATGAGAAGATTAACAAACAAGAGGATTTTAACTTCTTCTTACTTTGGTCTTTAGCAAGTAGGAGAGGGTGATCCTAATCTTAGAGATACTTTAAAGAATGAAATGAAAGAAGGATTGAAATCAATCCTCAAAGGATATGAATATATACATCAACTATGATTGTTGTTCAACTATGGTTTACAACATTCAGTTCACAAATTTGTTCTTTAATCAATGAAATTAACAATGCAATTAGAGTAATATATGGGCACAACCTCCTTAAAATATATCTAGTACCAGTTTCTTACAAAGCTATGATAATGCATCATACACAATACTATAGGGTTGGTAACAATAATAGTATTACAATGGTTTTACTAAAAACTTATAGAAATGATTTCTATATAATCTAAAAATAAATAAATAGAATGTTTAAATGATTTTTATTGAAAGCAGTACTTAAGTAGCCTTCCACAAAGGGACTAGAGTCCAATCCTACAACATCAAGTTCATTCTAAAAACACAATTTAATAGCACTACAAACCCTAAAATTTCATATGAATTTGATCTATTTGTCACTATCTTGCATAGCTCTAGCAATCAAATGCATTTTATGTTAGCAATAGAATATCTCCCCAATATTGGATAATGAAACATTTATTACACCCTTTAGATACAATTAACATAAGCATAACCAAAATATAAGAAATGTCTACTTATTATTTGAATGCCCTAGAATTGTTAAATTTATAGTAGTATATATTGTAATTTAAAGGAAAAAGTCATATATTGATTATTTTAAAATTGTTTCTAATACCATTATAAATGATATAGAAACTTGATAAAAAGAGTTTAAATAATAGACAAAGATTAATAAAAAAATATATAAAAACTAACTCCTAATAGATAAAAGAAAATGCCCTTATATAGAGGTAGTGTCCTAAATTGTTGACCTTAACAATTTCACACAAATTAGAACCCATTTTGACACGTATGCCTTATTTCAAGAACACTAAGGAAAAATTAGTTTATTTTCAAAGGATGAAATTTGACCTTGACATTTGCATGAATTGACATGTCTTTATAGGCCCATCCTAAAAAGTCATTTCAAAAGGGTGTAAGCTGCATATAAAAACACATGCATTTAACACTTCAAAGTCTACCCTATCAATCTAATCTAGCACATACAAGAGAGAGAAAAAAATACAATTAAAGTGCAAATCTCTAATAAAGGAATTCCAAGTTGTTGATTCAATGCACTAAAGAATTCACGTCTACGACATCAATTATGATCTAGTATGTATGTCATTTTATGTTGTAAGCACACACTAACAAGTTACAAAGACTTCAGGAGAATCACATAAAAAACTTTTGTGCGATTCCATGGGAGGGTTCCATACCTAAGGTAATAATCTTAACATTTTAGCATTTATCAACTATTTAACTTCCTTTCCAAGGGCACACATTCTATCACAATTAGCAATTATGGAAGTGGGAACACTAAAACAGTACTAGACTTAGGTAGCCTCATATAAGACACAGCCCTTTTTATCCTTCTTTTGGTGTGTGTAGATGTATATTTGACATCAAGAAAGTTATAGAAGAGCATAGTAGATAGTGATGGACATTGCCAGATTTTAAATGGATGAAAAACCTTGGACTAAGCTGCTCAATGCCTTTGTCTTGCCTTATTGACCTATATTTTCATTAGAGAAGTATGCAAAGATTTTTGTTTGAACATTTATGGTCATCTCTTGAACCTCCATCACCTTTATACACGTGTCTAATGCTTTTATTCTAGTACAATCAACCTTAGATTTCAATGTTATGCTACTTTTTGTATCTTCATTTTAAATCTATCTCATTATTCCATGTTTTCATTCTATAAGTATTTTGTTATGCTAGATTTTTTCATTTTAATATTTCTAATGTAGTTCACTCACACACACTTCAATATCTCAATATTTCATAAGACAAAAGGAACATGAAACCAAGCTCATAGCTCTTCCATTAAGATAGTAGATATGCCTATTTTTTACCCAATATTATGAGAGAAACTAAGATATTTAGATAGTATTGATCAACCTAGATGTTGATTTCCCCCATTTCATTTTGGTAAACTTGACATATCTTATTCCTTCATATTTTTCAGATTTTGCTCTCATTTATAAATTTTGATGCTTATGTACTTGTATATAAATAGATTGTTAATTAATTGATAATTTTTATTACATATTATCTATTGGTAATATATTATTGAGAAATAAGCAATTTAAATGCCAAATATAGTGAAGACCAATCTCTATCCAATAAACTAATGAAAGAATTATTGATACAAGGCATAGATAGATATGACATGAAATTATGAAACTCATATCCAAATATAAAACTTAAGTTGTTTTAATGTGGAAAACTATGATTAGATCCTTCTCGATATAATGCCAAAAGATAGTCTATATATTATGTCGAATAAACCTATCTTATGTGAACTTATAATATTTATAAGTAATTATGACTTCGTGATAAGAAAGTATAAATATGGAATAAATTAAAAACATAAGATTACCACATAACACAAGATTTATATGGAGAAATCCTTGCCAAAAAAAACTCCACCATGAAGAGAGGACAAGTATTCATTATCAACAATAAATGTACTTACAATAAAATTATTTCCAATCTCCTCTTTCTGCACAACATGGTAGAACCTATGTACATGTGAATAACATCCTTATGCCTCATATTTTTCCTTATTCTTGAAGAGAAATTATACATTCAACTATATCACATAATTTTAGTAAAAGGCTAAATTTATAGAATAACAAGAGCTGCAAAGCTAACAATATAGATGTCCAAGGAAACCTACTCATTTTTCATGCTAAAAACCCTTGGTATACCACCACAAAATGCAAAAAGACACAAGTTTTGGCTCCAATAATTTCTCTCCAACTTGGGTAACCAGTCTTATAAGATAAAAATTACACTAAATGCAATAAATGATGGAATACCAAGAGACACAAGTTGCCTCTTCCAAGCACCCACTTGGAGAATCCCAAAGTTCAGTCATTTCTCAACTTCATAAGAAATTAATTATCTTATTATAGACATGCATAAGTAGGGAAAATAATATTAAATTACTATTTACAAAACCCATTTTTACCATTGTTAGTGCAAACCATCACCCCTTATGAATGTATTACAAATAATAGTCAAAATTTATATATTACAAATTGTTTTACCAATACATCATAAGTGTATTAGGATACTTTACAATGGTGTTGGATCCATGCCATAGAATTTACAAGGTAGATGAGACCATAATCATAAAGTTCTCCCACTTGACATTACACATTATAAATACAACCATAGGAATAACAAATAAGGGAAAATCATCCCTTACTCACCCAAGTACCATTTGAATATTTACCATGCTCTCGTGCTTTAACAAGTCACCTACAAAAGCAACCATGATAACAATCATCAAGAAAAAAATTCCTCACATCATCTAACATGCCACATATGGAAGAAACAAGGAACGTGCCAAGATGAGCCATGTCATCTAGATCACTAAAAGTTCCATCAATGTCTACATGAACATAAGCACATGATTTAAATGATTAAAAAACTAACCGTATATTAATTGAGGGAATACAAAAATAGATAAATCTTCATGCCATCACAATATTAAATTTATACTTGCAATCAAGTCTTTTTATATCCAACCTCCTATCTCAAATCAACATACCAATGCACAAATGACTTTTTACATGGCCAACTGACAAATTATACATCAACATTGAAATAATCTCGTGGATATTGATAATCGACATCCAAGTAATCCAACTGCAACTCAATAGGTGATCATTCCACATAAATGCATAACTCGTAGATCCAAATAAAATAAAATTATCAAACTCATGATTGCCTTAGTATTCAAGAAACCATGATATCTTAGAGGATGACAAGATCTAAAAACTTCCATAGCATGAGTAATGTCAAATCTAAAAATTAAATCAAGGCATGTCAAGTCTTAGTTCACATAAAGGATGTGTGGCTAACTCTTCTCTTACATAGTGTCAAGGAAACATACACTAATTGGAGAATAATACAAACCAATATGCTGCAATACCTCTCTCACAATAAATTTCCCTATCTCTCCCAAGTTCTTCAAAATCAACCATGTGAATACAAACATTTAGGAAAAAAAGAAGAAGAGAGAACCTACAAATCAAACCATATCCTTGTTCCATACTAACACGTGCCAATATATGTAATGTAAGATATCCATCACCATTCTCATGTTGAAAATATATCAACATCCAAAATTCAAATTAAATTAATCATGAAAAATATTTGATATAAACCTCTCATATTGAAGGTATCTCAAACAATTAGCCATTCCCCCAAGGGAATATTCCCAAAGCCACAAACTATTTTGTGTACATCTTCAATTATGTCCTAAGAAAAAGATCCATAGCTCAAGACCATGAACAAGGAGAACAATGAAAACCCATGCATATTCCTCTGAACATTTCCTTAGAACTATTATATTCAACACTAACTCACATGAAAATGCAAAACAAAGAATGCATATAGTAACCAGGCAGATGACACCTCCCAATTCATTTTCTTACCATGTAGACCAAGAGTGAAAAAAAAGATTTTGATGAGCATAGAAAAGCTTAATAAAAATGACAATCGACTATGCATGCCAAAATCAACACATTAGATAAATGAAATTATATTATTTAATAAGAAATAAAAAACCTACTATGCATGCTCATTTAAAAATTATCTACACCTAAAATAAATCTTTAATTAGATCTTTTGCCACTCAATTTAAAATCGAAACTATTTGTGATAGCACCTCTCACAATTATTACTAATAACTCCATAAAAATATATGTTTCTTAACAACACAAGTATCCTAAATAAATTAGACAATAAAGATTATTGTACCCATAAATCACTTACCCTTTATTATCACATTCAACATGGGAAAGAAAAATGAAGCTTTCAAAATTATTAATCACAACCATCAATTAGTTTAGGAAATAATCTTATAATAATCTAGAGATAATAATATATTTTCTTACACCTTACCCAATGATCTAAACAATTGCCAATAATTAGTTCATTATTGTAATAGAAAAATTGAATTTCTAAGAAATTAATACTAGATTTTTTTTGGTCATTCTGAGTCATGGCATGCTTGTTCATGATGTTCTTATAACATTTAAACTTATTTTTAGAGTTTTTTTTGGCCAAATATAATTTAGAGAATATTTTTTGATATCATATTCATAGTTACAATTGAATAATCTTAAATTACAAATTCAATTAACTGGAAAATAAAATCAAACTAAAGGCTTAAGATGAAGGCCTTTGGAATACATTATTACCAATGTTATTATCCTTTATTTTAGTGATTTTTTAGTTAAAGATTAAAAAATCTCTTCGATGACACATCTCATGTTTGAGATATCAGAAATGTTTCTAGAAGCATCATTAAAATTATTTTTTCATTGACTACTCAAAGACAAGATTTATTTTAGCAAATTTATAATAATTTGAAATGGTTTAAATATGTAAGTCTCACTAATAAGAGAATGCCTAAATTCTTTATAAATAAGAAATCTTAAAAATATTATGGTAATTTTACTATACTATCATAATTTTTTTTTCTAAACCATTCAAAATGAATTAAAAAATTACCAATATAAGTCAATCATAAATAAACACAAACTCATCAGAAAGCATAAAATACTTCATATTGATGTACAACCAGATAGTGAAAACTTAACATTAATAAAAAAACAGTAAAATAACTTGATCATTTTAAATGAAATTATCATTAATGTAATATTTGTGTTTTCTTTTTTTATTAATGTTTTTAGTCAAAATTCTTAATCAAATCAATTATTTTTTCACAAACTATTGTTCAAACTTTTGATAAAATTGAATAAATAAATAAATTTAAAATATATCGAATCTTACATAAAAACCAATTTACCTCAAACTTACACTTAATCAACAAGGAAGCTATTGTTTCCTTAAAACCTAACAGTTATCAAAAGAAGAAGTTTATTGTTCTCATCAAACCTGAGAGATAAAATGTTGAATATTCCGCTCAAACCTAAGAGTTCTGAACCAATATATCGTTAGTGAACGGATTTGTATAATCCCATATATTTCTATGCGAACATTGAAAGTTAGCAGGCGTCGATTTTGGTTCAATCCTTGTTTTGCACCGATGAACATTGCAAAACATTTATTTCCGTGCATTTTACAACTGCAACCTATATTATTCTGCTGCCAATTTCCAGTATTATGACTTATCACCACGATCGAGATGACCCTATATGAAGGGGAAATGACTGGTAGAATCCATATTTCTGAGAAGATAAAATATCTCTTTAAAGTGTACTCCGCTTATAATATGGCTAATAATTCCAAGCCTTCTTCAGATGTATTATCCATTTTGAATGAATCGCTAGTTCAATATCATGGATTTTGGTGCAACAAAAGTTTCTTGCAAGGAATTGAAGCAATGAGGGCAGAGTTTGAAGCCCATCCCGACGACATAATATTGGCTTCGTCTCTCAAGACAGGCACAACCTGGATTAAAGCACTTGTTTACGCCATTCTGAGCTGCAAACAATACGACCTCAACGACCCTCCTTATCCTCTCAATCGAGTAAGCCCTCATGAACTTGTTCCCAACTTAGAAATGCAACTGTATGGCCCCTTCGCCAATTTAACCCTTGAGTCTGTATCTCTGTTTCCCCGTGTATTTCACACACATGTTCCATATCAAGCATTGCCCGACTCTATTAAATCTTCAGGCTGTAAAATCATTTATCTCGCCCGCAATCCCAAGGACACTTTTGTTTCATTGTGGGAAATGGTCATCAATAAATTAAACAACAAGAATGCCTATGTGTCGAAGGAGAAAGCCCTAGAGAGCTTTTGCAGGGGAGTATACCACACCGGCCCCTTTGCTAATCATGTAGCATCTTATTGGCGTGAGAAAAGCAAGCATAATATTTTGTGCCTTACTTACGAAGACCTTGTTGCTGATCCCGTGGCTTGTATTGAAGTATTGAGTGATTTTATGGGGTGTTGGTGGGTTAAAGAGGAGGATATGAGCAACATTTCTAACAAGTGCAGTTTCAAATCTCTGTCTCAAATGGAGGCAAACAAAACGGGAGAGATTAATCTGCGTGGGCTTAGTCTGAGAAATGACAGCTTCTTCAGGGAAGGAAAAGTTGGGGGTTGGAAGAATTTGCTCACAGCCGACATGAACGCAGAGATGGATAAAATGATTGAGCAGAAACTTTCTGTTTTTGAGGACTTCCCGCAATTTAAATATCAGTTAGAAGATGGCGACGTTAAATTGCATGACGAGTTTAAATAGATGGAAGAGCTGAAACAGTTGGGACCTTGTTCTCTATTTGGGGTTTTAGGTACTTGAATAATAGTCCAGCAGGTCCAGCAGGTTAATAAGTTTTATCATCTGCTATCAGTTGGAAGCAATTTTTAGTATCTTTTTTGGGTTATTGTCAATAAACGGCCACTCCTATCTGGCACATGCTTTCTAAATTCTAGATTTTTAAAATAGGGTGTTATATATTGGAATTTGTAAGCTGTGGTTCTGAGAACAGGAGCTTCCAGTTTCAGATTGTATTTACTGCTTACGTTGAGTTTCTATACTTAAAATTCTACTTAATGGTTCTGATAAGATTAAATCAGGAGAGGTCCGAATCATTAATGGTTATGTTGAATTCAAATAATATTATATTTGCATGACTCAAGGAATAAAATAATATGATGATTGTAATTTAAGTGATTTTGGTAAAATAGATATTCTTTTGTCTTTAGTTGTTAGCTGGAGAGATCAGAGATCAGATTTATACTAGTTACTGATCTAATGATGTTTAATATACCTAGTCTATCACTAAGATATTTATTCTAGTTGCTGATATAGTGGTATGCAATGATCCTTTCGGGGGGTGATAATGTGATATGATTGGAACTAGATATGTGTTGGTGAATGTGGATGCTAAAAGTGAATTAGTTTTTATTGTTTTTGATTAAAGTAAGTGGGGAAGGGTCCCAATCCACTACAATCAAACAAATTATAACTTAAATCTAAAAAGGGCAAAAAAATTACAAGGTAACTCTTACAACAAAACAACATTGTAAATAGACATCAAAAACTTCAAATTCTAACATGGGGCCAAGAACTGGGCCTCGAGCAACAGGTTGAGAACTCAATGAAGGACATTTTTTCATTCTATGAACCATAGTAAAAAAAGAATCCTTGACAGGAGAAAAAAAAGACCGAAAGTTATCCAAGTCAAACAAGACAACCATAGAGTTTGAGAAGGGGGTTGTAAGCCCCAGGAAAGGAACATGACAATCAAGGGAAAGAGAGTTGGAAACCAAAGAAGGGATGAGTCTCATGATTGAGAGATCAACCAACGTAGAAACAAAACATGCTCTAGATGAAGCAGTCCTTCTTCCAAGGAATGAGCCATAGAAATAGGGGTTGATGAAGCATGACTTGTAGGGGAAGACACACATAGCATGCAAGTAGGGGCAGTTGGTGAAGATGGTCCTAAAGAAGAATAATATCAATACAAAATGTTACAAAATAGTGAGATGGCACTTATCTGCATCCTTCCAACAAGTGGGAGATGACTAAAGATAGGACCCACAAGGGCAAGCAGAAGTCAGGTGCCCTACAACAAAGCAACATCAACACTGAAAATGAATCCCTTTATAGTCCAAGCATTGCCTCCACCTGAGTTCACCAACCCTTAGAGAGATCTCTATTGGAAGAGGTTTAGAGAGATCCCGATCAACTAAGATCATAGTGAAGGAAGTGTGGGAGAAAATACAAGTGTTATGGTCCACCTTAATAAAGTGACCCAACATGTTACCTATATACTCAGAAGTGACATGACACAAAAAATGTAGTGAGAGGTGGGGGAGACGATCCCAAATTGGGGAGACATTAACTGTCTCTACTAAAGAATTAAAGGAAGGGGTCTAAGGGTGCAACGATAATGGATGAGTGTCTCATTCTCACATGCCCAAAGAGAGGACCAGATCCCTATCATCGGTATTATCAAAATAGATAACAAAAAATCCACAAGCGCAAGGATAAATATCAATCTTTCTAGAAATTATATGGTTCCATTGATCCAAGATCTAGAAATGAAATGACGAGAGTGATGGCTATAGCTGGTTGAATTTATCTATCAAGGTGTACTTTTATATTAGGAAGTGGAGTCAAGCTCCTCCTTGTCCAAAGATATTTCTAAAACAAAGGAGGTGCAAGGAAGACATTTAGGCAAAGGAGTAGAATGGACAGATGGGATTTTGTGAAACAGGTCAACAAGTAAGTTTTTGAGAAGAGAGTTTAATGATGCATAGGCCTCCGAGGAAGTTGGATAGGAGTGTGGCTAGGGTGATGAGTTAGATATGTCAACTATTGCAAGCATTCACGAGTAGGAGCAAAGAGTTTGAAAATGGAAAAGGGGAGTCCATGGGCAGGAGCAGTTGAGCGGGAAAAAAATGAATAATTACAAGTAGTGGTAATGTGATTAGTGTTTATTGTTATATACAATACTCTAGTTTTGGAATCATTTATTTCATGCTTAAGTCAAGAATTCATGAGTACTAGAACGAAAGTTGGCAGTAGTGAATTTATAAGTAAATTTAAAAGCAACGGGGTCCAAATTATTGATCTAAATATAAAATTTGTTTAAATATGCAACCATTAAACTAACCTAAGTTGGGGATTGGAACACATGCATATTGAATACAAATAAATGAGATGAATAGAGTTAAGTTTAGCCAAGCCTCTTGTGATTTGCTAGATTTTATGTATAAGCATGTCACATGTACACTTGCCATTGCATTTCAAACAAACTTGCTAAAAGGAATCTAAAATGGAGTGGAAAAAAGAAAGATAGGAAATTTTCACCATCATGTTTTTCCTTCATTTTATTGTGCCCTGTCACAACCATTATATAAATTTGAATAGAATATTACGGTAGTAAGTCAATGAGCATTAGGTAACACTACAATATTGAAACTATTTCTATGAGTGACTTTCTCATCTGTATAACTTCTAAATATATTTCATGTAAAATAGATGATTAGGATGTTCAATTATTATTATTTTATTATGGTGAGAAGTACATACGAAAAATTAGGTGATCCTATCTATAAAATGGATTATTAGAATGTTCAATTATTATTAATATTTTATTATGGCGAGAATTAGAAACCTATCTATAACTGGACGTGGCTTATCTAGCTCTAGAAACAGCCAACTAAATTAAAGACGCAACTAGTTATGCCAAGCACGACTGAGATCTATAATTTTTGACTTACCCTCATGTTATACACAAATCCTGGAATTTTTGAAACTAGATTAACTAACCTCTATAACTCTTATCTAATAGTCAATTGAATAACCAAATAAACTAACTTATAACCCATAAAAATTAAAAACTAAATTATATACATATAAATACTTAAATGCCAATTAATTAATCTATGTTATAGAATGACAAGCACTCTCATACCAACCAATAATTCTAATTTCAAAAAGAAATTTCCCTTCAAATAACACAACGATAAGAACGTTGGAATATGAATATTAGCTGATTTTCATTATATCTATATTTTGCTCCCACTAGCAGTTCAAAATATTTATGTAATTTATATTCTACAGTGAGAAGCCTTTTTATCAAATTCGAAAGTTCCGGGGTCAATTTGTGTTGCGGCAGAAAAGCCAGTTCATTATCATCGTTAGGATTCAGGATATTTGAAGCTAAAATGACGACGACTTTCCGACACTACTTTCTTCGGGAACGAGACTCGTTAATTCCGTGAGGAAATATATTAAATACATCTGTTACCTTCCTGTTTTATTTGATAATCTTTAATCTTTTCGTCATACACCAACTAATATCCCGGCAATACAATGGCAGATTTAAACTATCTCTCCACATTAATGAGATACAAACGAAGAAAGTGGTGGGCTTGATGGAATGCGATCTCGAGATATCATTGAAGAGGTGTGCAACAAAAGCCTATATTTAGAGGCATGCAATTCGTTTCTGTCTATGTATTTTTAGGGTTTGAGGATGTGGATATGAATAAGCCCGCGAGAATGATATTGAATTACACAACTAGTATAACTCGCAGCTTTCACCGCTCAAGTTTTTGTGTAGCAGTTAGGAATCGAAATATGAGGCTTCTGTTAGGGTTTGAAAATTGAGGCCTGTGTTAGGGTTGTCATGATGATTTTCCTGAAAAGGATAGCGCAGTGAATGGAGGAATATATGATAATCCGTGGCGAGATTAATGGCTCATTTAGTCCATGGTGAGCCTTTTCCGCAGTGTTGGAATAAAGCAATTCCTCCCACATGAAAAAATCTGATTCAAAAATCTTATCACGATAAAGTTGTCAGCACTAAGCAATCGCCTCTTCATCACCACTTGATCAGACCGACAATCGCAGTTAAATTCTTTTCAAAACTGTACATCAATAACACAAAATTATTCAAAAATTATAGATCGTTGATTGTGATCAGCAGAATTAGCTCGGGCTTTGATTTTTCTAAAATTTTCGAAAAAGTCAATAACACGAATTTAATAACTCCGTTTTGGAGCCAATTTAGCCGCGTCCTTGCTGAAGACCGCTAATATGTGCCGCCTTGTTTGCCCACTTGAGAATATACTGTTATTGTAAAGCCACCAACACATAGGTGTTGCCTGTAAATAAACATCTATGTTTACTCCTTATGCATATTTGGAGATATCTACTGATACATTTGTACTAGCAACCAGACCTTGGTGTACAATGAGTACGTTGAAGGGTTGGAGACAGTCTAGTAGGGAAAATTTATTTATTTTTGTTTGTATACATTTGTGTTGTACACGAGGTTGTCTGGTAGATAGAGATACAAGGGTAGAGAGGAAAGATATAAGGGAGAGAGATGGAGAGATAACAATACAAAAGATAAAGGGAGTGAAGGAAGAAGAAATATAGAGATATAGAGATTGAGAGGCAAAGATATATAGATATAGACATCTAGAAAATGGGAGATAGAAATTGAGAGCGATGGATGGATAGAGAGAGGGAGATATATCTAAAGATAGAGGGAGAGTGAGAAATATATATATATATACAGATAAAGATGTTGAGTCGTTGGGTTTGCCCGCTCTTTTTTGGTTCCTGTAGCCCTTTCCCAGCTTTGTTAGGCTTTGTGATTCTTGTCCAGTGTTGTGCTCTATTATGGAGGCTTGTGCTGCCTTGTCTTTCCATCTAAGCTATATCCTTTCCTTATTGTGGGGCTTCTCTTTTTAGCATGTGTCACCTTCTGTCTATTTTGGCTAGGTTTTGTGTGGTGGTTGGTGTTCTGTGATGTCTTGTTCTTTATCCTCCTCACTCTTTAGACCCACTATTGGTGGTTTTCTTTCCATGTTCTGTTTCTTGTGCTTGGGCTCATTTCTCCTTGACTCTTTTCTTTCTTTTTTCCTTTGTCTCAGGGGCATTTCAGTGTGGATATTTGGCCTCTTTTTTTGCTGATCCACTTTGGAGTCCATCTTTAGTGTTTCTCTATGGGCTCTATTTGGGGCTCTTGCTCTTTGGAGGATAGCATTTTTTCTTGGGTCTATATTTGTGGCTGCCTGTTTCCCTTGGTTATGTCCTTTTGTTGGCAGATTTTCTAGGGATACACTCCTTTATGATTGCTTTCTACTTTTTTCTTTTGGGTCTATAGAATTTTTTCTACGTTCCTTGCTTCTTGTTTTTACGAAATGGAGGTCACTATGTTCTTCTCCATTGTTAGGTAGATGCTAGTAGTTTTCAAGGGCCTTGGCTAGCCTTGGTTTGTGCCCATCCCCACTATTTACTGATGCTTTATGCTTTTTCTTCTCAAGTGGGTTGTTGATGTTCTTAGTTGGTTTATTCCTCGTGTGGCTCCTATCGAGGTAGAGTTTTATCTTGTGGTATTGGTGTGGGTTTGGCTCATTTTTCTTCTCTCTTCCTCTTTCACAATTCCTACTAAGGTGGAGGTAATGCCTATAGAGGTGTTGTTTTTCTTGGTGGGAGAGGTTGGTTGTTTCTATATGTGATCGACTTATGTCTCTGGTTACTTCAGTGTGGGGTTTAATCGAGGTTGGATCTTCCAGTTGTTGGTTCATTTCTCTTATATTCCTATTGAGGTGGGTTCATTTTCTATTGAGGTGGAGAGGATTTTCGCAGGAGGGGAGATGACTTTCTTCTCGAGAGTCTTTGCATGTTTCCACATTATGGTTTTGGGAGCCATGTCAAAACCCAACTTGAAGGTTTGGAGAGACTTTCGAAACCCTTTGATCCTTGTCTTGCATTTGATTTCCTAGGAGGCTTAGTTATTTCTAGATTGTTCTTCAAGTTTTTTCTTGTTGATTCTAGTTTTTAATGTTTTGGGAACCTCGCTAAAACCTAATGATCAGGTTAAGGGTGCCAGAAAAAACCCTTGGATCTTGATGTCAGTTAAGGGTGTCTTGGTAAAACCCTTGGATCTAGCTAGTTCTTGTGTTGCTAACATCTCCTATTTGATGGCTTAAGCCCGGGTGGGTTGCTTTGTTTGTTCTTAGTTGCCTTACTACTATTTGGTTGATGATTGGCTATTGTTAGTCTTGTTTGTATTTTTTTGAAGTGTTCTACTTGTGGATTTTGGACTCCCATTAATTATAGAGGGTTTCAAGTCCCTTCAAAACTTGTTGTAAGGTGTTTATGGTCCCGTGAAAACCTGTTTTATCCCTAATTCAAAAATTAACTTAATTAAAAATTTATTGATTTTATTAAAATAAAATAATGTAGTCAACTATTACCCTAGAGCTCATAGCAAAAGCCATAGGTTTGAAATGTGAGCGGTAGAAAGTGGAAAATAAGAGCTTGAGGGCCTACAAAGAATTCCTTAAAAAATTATTTGAAAAAAGGAGAAAGACTGACAATGTTGTAGAATGGCTTTGATCACTCCATCCTGTCATCTCTATATTCTATGGTAAGTTTTCATGTTATGAAATATTTTACCTTGGAAGGGTGCTATCTACCATTAATGGCTATCATTTTCCTATTTTGAATCATATCCACCATGGTGAAAAAATTAACCTTCCATTTTATCTATTCTCATCCTTATCTGCTAGCATTAGTAATGGGGCCTCTCCTCCTTTGCGAAAGGGTTAATTTATGCCCTTTATCAGTTTTATTTATATTTATACCCTCACCATAGTTATTTGATAACTTATCCTGAAAACCCTAGTGATAATGCAGAAGCCCTTCTTAGTTTGGTGGTCATTAAACTTATAGAAACAAAATTGTTACCTTTTGAGAGAAGTAATCCTACCCCAAATATAAAAGAAAAAAACATAAAATCCCCCTTTGTAAAGAAGTTTTGGAGGTTACAATTCTTAAAACTGCTCCTGATAAATGGAAATATTCAAATCCTAAGCCCAACCCTTCCAAGGCTACAAAAATTGACAAAGGGCCTTTTTGAATAAAAGTATCACTATTGACCTAGATGAGTGAGCCTTGGATGAGGAGGAAGAGGCCAAGAAGGAAGCCAAAAAATAGGAAATAAGCTTAGGTGAATGACACTTTGCATTTCTAAGTGCTAAGGATAACAAAAGTAAAAATGTCACTAAGGAAGAAGACCTTGCTTTCGAGGAGGATTATGCTCTGGAAGAGGAAGTGGACATTTCTTTAGAGGATTTAGAAGATGAGGACTTTCAAGCCAAGTTGAAGAGTTGGAAGACAAGAGTTATGATAATACAAAATCCTCTAATCAACCTCACGATGCAAGTGAAAGGCCAGTTCAAAGACCCCTTCCCTAGTTTTCACTAGGGAAAAAGCACAAAGCTATGTCACCCTTTGGGCTAACTCGCGTAGTTCACCCGAATTGAGTTCAACCAAACTATTTTCTTACTATGGTGGCGACTAGATGGCACCAAAAGTTTGGCAAAACTTATTCAAAATAGTTCAATCAAACTCAGTTTGACCGAACTGAGTTAGACCAAACTAGCTTCTGTGTCAAGTGATATGATAGAAAAATCACCATTTTGTTTGCATTTTTGAAACTTTTCACGTATACTCTATTTTTGTTTAGGAAGAGTATTTTTTAAATCGAACAATATACTTTTACAGAGCTTGAAGTCAAGAATCTAGACATATAATTTTTTTAAATTTAGATTTATCTTAATTTTTTTTATTTTTCAAACATTGGAAGTAGGTTTTCCAAGGTAAAAAAGAAGCTAGTTTAAAATAAAAAAATAAAAAATAAATGATATTAAAAAATGTCACTAAGGAAGAAGACCTTGCTTTTGAGGAGGATTATGCTTTGGAAGAGGAAGTGGACATTTCTTTACAGGATTTAGAAGATGAGAACTTTCAAGCCAAGTTGAAGAGTTGGAAGACAAGAGTGATGATAATATGGAATCCTCTAATCAACCTCACGATGCAAGTGAAAGACCAGTTCAAAGACCCCTTCCCTAGTTTTCACTAGGGAAAAAGCACAAAGCTATGTCACCCTTTAGGGTAGCTCGCGTAGTTCACCCAAATTGAGTTCAACTGAACTATTTTCTTACTATGGTGGCGACTAGATGGCACCAAAAGTGTGGCCAAACTTATTCAAAATAGTTCAATCAAACTCAGTTTGACTGAACTGAGTTAGACCGAACTAGCTTATGTGTCAGGTGATATGGTAGAAAAATCACCATTTTGTTTGCATTTCTGAAACTTTTCACTTATACTCTATTATTGTTTGGGAAGAGTACTTTTTAAATTGAACAATATACTTTTGTAGAGCTTGAAGTCAAGAATCTGGACATATAACTTTTTAATAATTAGATTAATTTTAATATTTTTTTATTTTTTAAACATTGGAAGTAGGTTTTTCAAGGTAAAAAAGAGGCTAGTATAAAATAATAAAAATAAAAATAAATGATATTAAAAAATGTCACTAATTAAGGATACCTTGCTTTTGAGGAGAAGTATGCTCTGGAAGAGGAAGTGGACATTTCTTTAGAGGATTTAGAAGATGAGGACTTTCAAGCCAAGTTGAAGAATTGGAAGACAAGAGTGATGATAATATAGAATCCTCTAATCAACCTCATGATGCAAGTGAAAGACCAGTTCAAAAACCCCTTCCCTAGTTTTCACTAGCGAAAATGCACAAAGCTATGTCACCCTTTGGGCTAACTCGCGTAGTTCACCCGAATTGAGTTCAACCGAACTATTTTTTTACTGCGGTGGTGACTAGATGGCACCAAAAGTTTGGCCAAACTTATTCAAAATAGTTCAATCAAACTCAGTTTGACCAAACTGAGTTAGACCAAACTAGCTTATGTGTCAGGTGATATAGTAGCAAAATCACCATTTTGTTTGCATTTCTTAAAATTTTCACTTATACTCTATTTTTGTTTAGGAAGAGTATTTTTTAAATGGAACAATATACTTTTGTAGAGCTTGAAGTCAAGAATCCGGACATATAATTTTTTAATATTTAGATTAATTTTAATATTTTTTATTTTTTAAACTTTGAAAGTAGGTTTTTCAAGGTAAAAAAGAGGCTAGTTTAAAAATAAATGATATTAAAAAATAAATGATAATAAAAAATGTCACTAAGGAAGAAGACCTTGCTTTTGAGGAGGATTATGCTCTGGAAGAGGAAATGGACATTTATTTAGAGGATTTAGAAGATGAGGACTTTCAAGCCAAGTTGAAGAGTTGGAAGACAAGAGTGATGATAATACGGAGTCCTCTAATCATCCTCACAATGCAAGTGAAAGACCAGTTCAAAGACCCCTTCCCTAGTTTTCACTAGGGAAAAAGCACAAAGCTATGTCACTCTTTCGGCTAACTTGCGTAGTTCACCCGAATTGAGTTCAACCGAACTATTTTCTTACTGCAGTGGTGACTAGATGGCACCAAAATTTCGGCCAAACTTATTCAAAATAGTTCAATCAAACTCAGTTTGACCGAACTGAGTTAGACCAAACTAGCTTATGTGTCAGGTGGTATAGTAGCAAAATCACCATTTTGTTTGCATTTCTAAAACTTTTCACTTATACTCTATTATTGTTTGGGAAGAGTACTTTTTAAATCGAACAATATACTTTTGTAGAGCTTGAAGTCAAGAATCTGGACATATAACTTTTTAATAATTAGATTAATTTTAATATTTTTTTATTTTTTAAACATTGGAAGTAGGTTTTTCAAGGTAAAAAATAGGCTAGTTTAAAATAAAAAAAATAAAAATAAATGATATTAAAAAATAAATGATATTAAAAAATGTCACTAAGGAGGAAGACCTTGCTTTTGAGGAGGATTATGCTCTGGAAGAGGAAGAGGATAGATCTTTAGAGGATTTAGAAGATGAGGACTTTCAAGCCAAGTTGAAGAGTTGGAAGACAAGAGTGATGATAATATGGAATCCTCTAATCAACTTCAGGATGCAAGTGAAAGGCTAGTTCAAAGACCCCTTCCCTAGTTTTCACTAGGGAAAAAGCACAAAGCTATGTCACAATTTGGGCTAACTCGCATAGTACACCCGAATTGAGTTCAACCGAACTATTTTCTTACTACGGTGGTGAATAGATGGCACCAAAAGTTCGGCCAAACTTATTCAAAATAGTTCAATCAAACTCAGTTTGACCGAACTGAGTTAGACCAAACTAGCTTATGTGTCAGGTGATATGGTAGCAAAATCACCATTTTGTTTGCATTTCTGAAACTTTTCACTTATACTCTATTTTTGTTTAGGAAGAGTATTTTTTAAATCAAACAATATACTTTTGTAGAGCTTGAAGTCAAGAATCTAGACATATAATTTTTTTTAAATTTAGATTAATCTTAATATTTTTTTTTTTTAAACATTGGAAGTAGGTTTTACAAGATAAAAAAGAGGCTAGTTTAAAATTAAAAAAATTAAAAATAAATGATAGTAAAAATTATCACTAAGGAAGAAGACCTTGCTTTTGAGGAGGATTATGCTCTGGAAGAGGAAGTGGACATTTCTTTAAAGGATTTAGAAGATGAGGACTTTCAAGCCAAGTTGAAGAGTTGGAAGACACGAGTGATGATAATACAAAATCCTCTAATCAACCTCATGATGCAAGTGAAAGGCCAGTTCAAAGACCCCTTCCCTAGTTTTCACTAGGGAAAAAGCACAAAGCTATGTCACCCTTTGGGCTAACTCGCGTAGTTCACCCGAATTGAGTTCAACCGAACTATTTTCTTACTGCGGTGGCGACTAGATGGCACCAAAAGTTCTGCCAAACTTATTCAAAATAGTTCAATCAAACTCAGTTTGACCGAATTGAGTTAGACAAAACTAGCTTATGTGTCAGGTGATATGGTAGCAAAATCACCATTTTGTTTGCAATTCTGAAACTTTTCACTTATACTCTATTTTTGTTTAGGAAGAGTATTTTTTCAATAGAACAATATACTTTTGTAGAGCTTGAAGTCAAGAATCTGGATATATAATTTTTTAATATTGTTTGTGTAAATAAATATTCATTTTGGATATTATTACACTTTACTTAAGTTAACTTAGGATAATGCATCTCTTCATAGTTTGGATTTGAGACACTTAGGGAAGTGTGCACATAGGGATAGAGCTTGTAGGAGAAATTCCACCTTTTGTGGTCTTATTTTGTTGTTACACTCCACATTCGGTGGGTCATCCACCTCTTGTGGAATATTATATTATTTCTCCTACCTACCCTTAGTATTTCTTACCTACCTTTGTTTCTCATTGAGCCACATGTCATAAGTGTGTGCTCGTACATCCATATGGCCATGCCTATATAAGCAGGCCTATATTCATTGTATTGGTTAATCCAGTTGATCATTTGCATATTGATGAGAATAGAGTTTGTTCTTGTCATTCTATTGTCTCTCTTTAACGCTTTTCATTGTGCCCTTGATCTTGGCAAAATCCTACATGGTATCAGAGCCATTGGGGCTTCATTGATTAGTCTTTTGGAGACATTTTGGAGGCTTCTATTTCCAGATTTGGGGATCTTCATTTTTTGGGGGTGTCATACAGCGATTTGGACATCACTGTTGAATCTGGGAGGCCGTTTCCATGAATTTCGACTATAAAGTCAACCTATTTTGGTGAGAAAATATTTTTTCCCCATTTTGGCTATTATTGTATGGATTTCAAAATTTTTTTATTATTTTCCGAAAAAAAAAAAGGAAAAAAAGAAAATTTTCAGAATAAAAGCGATAAAAAAAATTAAAAAAAAAATAAATTTTTTTTTTTTTTGTTTGTTGTTTTTGGGGGTCCGCAAACCCCCCCATACTTCGCAGTACCATACGTTGCAGGGCCATACCTATGTTGCAGGTGATCTCGGAGCTGCTGCCATCAACAAGTACCTTCCACCACCTCGCTCCACATGCCACCGACCGCTCTATCTCCCGTCAGTAGCTCTGAACTCCCGTCGGCCCCCTCGGCTCTCGGCCCGCCTGTATCTCCACCCGCCGGCAACGCCTCCCTCCCGTCTGCAGAAAAACTGATGGAACCCACTCCCGCCATGTGGCAGGCGGCCACTGGCCAGCGGTCAACAACCATATGCCCAGTCAAGTGCACAATCATCACACCCAGTCATCAGTCCGTACAGTACGGACGCCCAGTCAATAGGGAGGTGAAGTTTGCACGACGGTCTTACGGTCATCAAATTTAAGCTCATAAATTGCTGACATCAGCACCACATCAGCAGACTTTTGAAATTTTTTGACCCCCTCTCCTTTGAGCTTTTCAGTTTTGCAGTCCAACTTTGAAAGGCCATATCTTGCTCATTTTTGCTCCTTTTTTTATGCAATTTTTTTTGAAATGGGCTAAAATTTCATGATCTTCGCAGTGGTGTATTTATTTTCTGATTTTGGTTCACAGGTTTTTCGAAATTTTTGGATTCTCTCAACTGTACCTGTCCAATCCTCAATTCTGCAACTTCAAAGGTCTCGTTTGAGCTCATACGACCTCCTTTTCAGGTGCTGTTTTTTTTGAAAGTGCATGTTTTTTTGTCTAATTTCATAATATATGATCAGATTTCAGAGATTTTGAGTGGAAATTGTACTTTCAGATATTGGTCTTATTTGGCCTATTAGGTACTTGTAAAGTGCTTGGATCTTAGTTTAGATCTCTTGCATTATCAGTTTGAGTCTATTTTGGCCTTATTGAGGCAGTTGTAAAATTGTAATCAGAAATCCACTTTGCCATTTTTTGCAAGTGGCCCATTGTATACGCACTAATTATAAAGTGCCAAATCATCACTTTTGGGGGGGTTCTTTGATTGAGTGAATTTGGGGGGGTGTCTTGTGTGATTGTGCCTCTCTTTGTGCTCTTTCATTTTTTGTTGCCATGAGTCCTCATAAATTTCCACCTTTAACTCCACATAATTATGCATCATGGAAAATTAAAGTATGGAGTAAATTAATGGAAAAGGGTCTCACACATTAGATAAATGGTACAATAGTAGCACCACCTGATCCTACGACTGATCCAAATGCTCAATTAGAATGGCTCACTAAGAATTGCATGGCTCTTGGAACTTTGTGCAAGTATGTATCAAATGATCTCATCTTTCACATTGAGAAATGTACAACAATCAAAGAGGCTTGGGATATGTTTCAGAATTTATATGGTCAAGTTGATGAAATCAGAGGTTATAAGATTGACAATGAGCTCACCAACTTGGATCCCAAGAGTTTTGATACAATCCAAGATTATGTCACCAAAGCAAATGAGCTAAGAGAAAAGCTTAAGGATTGTGGAATTGACAAAAAGGATGCTTAGTTGATATTCAACTTGTTGGACAAGCTTGCACCAGAATATGCAGCATTTGTGTCTAGCTTCCAAACTCATCATTTGACAGTGGGGAGTTCCTATGTTATGCCTTCATTTGATGCTTTCACAGAAATGTTAATATTGGAACAATCTAAGTTGTTGAACATGGGACTTCTCAAGTCTTCAAAGTCCAAGGCTTTGGTGGCAAATCAAGGGAATCAAGGAATTCAAGGCAAAGATTCCAACAAAAAGAAGAAGCACTCTAAGTCTAAGCCACACCAGGAAAAAGGACAATCATCCTCTCCATCACAAGGCAATTTTTCATCCTCTTCCAAGAACGGGACACCACCTAAGAAGGATAAACCAACTTGTGCATATTGCAAGAAGTATGGTCATGATGAGCATCGATGCCACACAAAGCCAGTTGATGAGTTAACTAATCTTCTTAAGAAAAACAACATCAACTTGCCATCTGCCTATACAAAAAAGGATTCATCTCCTTCCTCTTCTTCATAGTCTAAGGGAAAAGGGAAAGCATTTATGGTTACAACAGGTTCTAAATAGCAATGGATACTTGACTCGGGTGCCTCATATCACATGGGTTCTACAAAGGAGCAGTTTTCTTCATTGGAGCCATCTAAGGTACCTCACATTTACATAGGTGATGATACACAAGTAGAGGTTGAAGGGAAAGGTTCAGTTGACATGGATGATGGAACATTTGAGAATGTCCTCTATGTTCCTAACTTGTCTACGAACCTTCTTTCTATCTACCAAATCACTCACTATGGGAATGGGAAAAAG
The DNA here is from genome assembly GCF_030272615.1 of Cryptomeria japonica. NCBI lineage: Eukaryota > Viridiplantae > Streptophyta > Pinopsida > Cupressales > Cupressaceae > Cryptomeria > Cryptomeria japonica. The sequence goes on from NC_081411.1 coordinate 302,486,805, forward strand.
GTTGAGTTTACACCAAATTCAGTTGTGGTAAAAGAACTTGATGATGATGCCTTGGTAGTAGTGGGACAAGTCAATGACAACTCAAGGCTTTATTCATTCTCCCATTTTGTGCCAAGTTCACCTTCTAGGGCCTTGCTTACTCATTCAAATTCAGAAAGTAAGCTATGGCATGAGCGGTTTGGTCACCTCAACTACCGCTATCTTCAGCAGGTCAGCACTAAAGACATGGTCACAGGTCTACCTCAAATTAGTTTTTCAGAGGGTGTATGTTCAGGTTGTTCCATGGGCAAGCATCTCGAGGAGAAGTTTGATAAGGGGAAAGCTTGGAGAGCTTTGGAAGTTCTTCAACTTGTTCACAGCGATGTAGAAGGTCCATTTTGAGCACCTTCATTTAGTAAGGCCCGCTATATCCTCACCTTCATTGATGACTACTCCCGCTTCACTTGGGTCTACTTTCTTATTCATAAGAGTGAAGTATTTGACAGATTTCAAGACTTCAAGACTCGTGTGGAGAAGCAATCAGGGAAAGTGGTCAAGATTCTTCGCATAGATAATGGAAGGGAATATGTGAACAAAAGACTTGAGGATTTTTGTACATTTGAGGGGATTGATCTTTAGCATTTTGTTGCATATACTCCACAGCAGAACGGGGTTGCAGAATGCAAGAATAGAACTCTCAAAGAAATGGCTAGCTGTATGATACATGCACATTCTCTTGATCCCACCTTTTGGGTAGAGGCTATCAGTTGTGCCACACACATCCAGAATCGGGTTCCTCACAAAGCTTTGCAAGGTATTACTCCTTTTGAGGCTTGGGCTGGTAGGAAACCGATTGTGAGACATTTCAGAGTCTTTGGGTGTCCAGCATGGGCTCGCATACCTTCGCAAAAACGCATGGCATTGGAGCCTCAAAGTCAGCCTTGCATATTTGTTGGATATCCTGAGGGTGTTAAGGCATATAGATTTATGGATCTTGAGACACATGACGTGTTCATTGAGAGGAGTGTTCACTTTGAGGAAAGCTCTCCTAGCTTAGCCTCTCTACCTCCTCCACCTTCCTCCATTGTGGATAGTGATGTTAGTGATTCAGATGATGAGACTCCTACAACTCTGACTCGCAGGGTTACACCTCCGCAGGGTCCACTTGTAGTTGAAGAGCCTCATTCTCCACCTCCACCTAGACCTCATTGGGCTTGACAGACACTTGAGTCTGCGGGTTCTCTTGTTGGGGATCCTTCAGATAGATGGAGAACTCAATCATAGCATCAGGATCTACCACATGCATTCATTGCTACCGCTTCCGATCCACAGACATTTAGGGGAGCATCAGGGGTTCCTGAGTGGGACGAAGCTATGGAGGAAGAGTATAGTTACTTGATGAGGAACAACACATGGGATTTAGTCCATCTCCCTAAGGGGAGAAAGATGGTTCGATGTAAGTGGATCTATCGAACCAAGTTTGCAGCAGATGGTAGTGTGGATAAGTATAAGGCTCGACTTGTTGTGAAAGGTTTCTCTCAGGTTGCAGGTATTGACTATACTGAGACTTTTGCACCCGTAGCCAAGATGAACTCCATTTGTTTGACACTTGCTATTACTGTAGCTCATGGTTGGGATGTACATTAGATGGATGTGAAGAGTGTCTTTCTTCATGGTGATCTTGATGAGGAGATTTATATGGAGCAGCCATAGGGTTTCATCCAGGATACTTCCTTGGTTTGCAGACTAAGGAAATCTCTCTATGGCCTTAAGCAGGCCCCCAAGGCTTGGTACGCCAAGATGGATTCCTTTCTTCTCTCCGCAGGGTTCACCAGGTGTCATTCCGATCTGAATGTCTACATTTTGTGACAGGATGACTCTCACTTGATACTTGTGCTCTATGTTGATGACTTGATCATTACAGGGAGTACTTCATCCATCATTAGCAGGGTCAAATCCGCTTTGTATGAAAGATTTTCTATGACTGACTTGGGTCTTTTAAACTACTTTCTCGGGATAGAGATTTCATAGTCACCTTCTGGGATTACACTATCATAGCCCAAGTATGCTCTTGATCTACTTGCATGCTTTCATATGGCTGATTGTAAGCCTGCTCCAACTCCCTTTCTTTCAGGAGTCAAGCTTGAGGCTCAGTGTTCTTCTCAACTAGTTGATGCCACTTTGTATCGTCAGCTTGTGGGTAGTCTCATCTACTTGACCCATACACGCCCTGATATTTCATTTGCAGTTGGCATGGTTTCCCGTTTCATGCAGGAACCACATGAGCTTCATTGGAAAGCCGCCAAACGCATCCTTCATTACATCCAGGGTACACATCACTATGGGATTCACTATGCAGCAAGCATAGGACTTCGCTTGGTTGGTTACACAAACTCTGATTGGGCTGGCGATATTGATGATCGTAAGTCTACTTCTTGTTACAGTTTTCACCTTGGTTCAGGCCCCATTTGTTGGCAGAGCAAGAAGCAACATGCTATTACTCTCTCTTCGACTAAGGCTAAGTATCAAGGTGTTGTTAACGCAGTGACTGAGACCATTTGGCTCCAGCAGATTCTCACAGAGTTTGGATTCACCACTCCATGGCCGACAGTTCTACATTGCAACAATTAGAGTGCTATTGCAATCTCGAAGAACCCGGTCCAGCACCAGGGAACCAAACACATCGAGATTCATATGCACTATATCCAAGAGCTCATTCAGGAGTAGGTCATTGATTTGCAGTATTGTCCTACAGTGGAGCAGGTTGCTAACATATTCACCAAACCTTTCACCTAGAGTAAGTTCCAATAGTTGCGAGCTCTCTTGGGGGTGCGGGATGTGTCATTAGGGGGGGTCAGCTGGCTTCTCCTTCCTCTCTTATGGGGGGGACTTTTTCCTCTTTGAGGTTTTGTCCTTCTTCTTTGAGAGTCTTTTGTACATTCATCTCTCTTTTGGGGGGGAGTTTTTTCCCACTGGGTTTTCTCCCTTTCTCCGTTTGTGAGAGATTGCATTGCATGTTTTTGCTTGCATTTGCATATTGTACATGGGTACCTATCATGGCCTAGTAGCCGGGACCCATCTTGCATTGTTGACTTGAGTCTTCATTCCCCTAAGTTGCACTTAAGGGGGGGTGTTGGTGTAAATAAATATTCATTTTGGATATTATTACACTTTACTTAAGTTAACCTAGGATAATGCATCTCTTAGGGAAGTGTGCACATAGGGATAGAGCTTGTAGGAGAAATTCCACCTTTTGTGGTCTTATTTTGCTGTTACACTCCACATTCGGTGGGTCATCCACCTCTTGTGGAATATTATATTATTTCTCCTACCTACCCTTAGTATTTCTTACCTACCTTTGTTTCTCATTGAGCCACATATCATAAGTGTGTGCTCATACATCCATATGGCCATGCTTATATAAGCAGGCCTATATTCATTGTATTGGTTAATCCAGTTGATCATTTGCATATTGATGAGAATACAGTTTGTTCTTGTCATTCTATTGTCTCTCTTTAATGCTTTTCATTGTGCCCTTGATCTTGGCAAAATCTTATAAATATTTAGATTAATTTTAATATTTTTTATTTTTTAAACATTGGAAGTAGGTTTTTCAAGGTAAAAAAGACGCTAGTTTAAAATTAAAAAAATAAAAATAAATGATATTAAAAAATGTCACTAAGGAAGAAGACCTTGCTTTTGAGGAGGATTATGCTCTGGAAGAGGAAGTGGACATTTATTTAGAGGATTTAGAAGATGAGGACTTTCAAGCCAAGTTGAAGAGTTGGAAGACAAGAGTGATGATAATACAGAATCCTCTAATCAACATCACGATGCAAGTGAAAGGCCAGTTCAAAGACCCGTTCCCTAGTTTTCACTAGGGAAAAAGCACAAAGCTATGTCACCCTTTGGTCTAACTCGCGTAGTTCACTCGGATTGAGTTCAACCAAATTATTTTCTTACTGCAGTGGCGACTAGATGGCACCAAAAGTTTGGCCAAACTTATTCAAAATAGTTCAATCAAACTCAGTTTGATCAAACTGAATTAGACCAAACTAGCTTATGTGTCAGGTGATATGGTAGTAAAATCACCATTTTGTTTGCATTTCTGAAACTTTTCACTTATACTCTATTTTTGTTTAGGAAGAGTATTTTTTAAATGGAACAATATACTTTTGTAGAGCTTGAAGTCAAGAATCTGGACATATAATTTTTTAAAACTTAGATTAATCTTAATATTTTTTAATTTTTAAACATTGGAAGTAGGTTTTCCAAGGTAAAAAAGAGGCTAGTTTAAAATTAAAAAAATAAAAAATAAATGATATTAAAAAATGTCACTAAGGAAGAAGACCTTGCTTTTGAGGAGGATTATGCTTTGGAAGAGGAAGTGGACATTTCTTTAGAGGATTTAGAAGATGAGGACTTTCAAGCCAAATTGAAGAGTTGGAAGACAAGAGTGATGATAATACAAAATCCTCTAATCAACCTCACGATGCAAGTGAAAGACCAGTTCAAAGACCCCTTCCCTAGTTTTCACTAGGGAAAAAGCACAAAGCTATGTCACCCTTTGGGCTAGCTCGCGTAGTTCACCCAAATTGAGTTCAACCAAACTATTTTCTTACTGTGGTGGCGACTAGATGGCACCAAAAGTTCGGCCAAACTTATTCAAAATAGTTCAATCAAAATCTATTTGGCCGAATTGAGTTAGACCTAACTAGCTTATGTGTCAGGTGTTATGGTAGCAAAATCACCATTTTGTTTGCATTTCTGAAACTTTTCACTTATACTCTATTTTTATTTAGGAAGAGTATTTTTTAAATCGAACAATATACTTTTGTAGAGCTTGAAGTCAAGAATCTGGACATATAATTTTTTAATATTTAGATTAATTTTAATATTTTTCATTTATTAAACATTGGGAGTAGGTTTTTCAAGGTAAAAAAGAGGCTAGTTTAAAATTTAAAAAATAAAAATAAATGATATTAAAAAATTATTATTTTTTTCTCTCTAGATGAGAGAATCTTCTTCAAAAGGGTTTTTTTTTTTTGATAATGATAAATTTAATAGACAAAAGGTGACACCAAATGAAAACTACCAAATTCAGCTATTTTGGACTTTAAATTATTATTGCAAGAAAAACATACATCAATATTTAAATTTTTTTGAAGCACTGCATATATATGTCCTGTATTTGGAAAATTAAAAAAAAAAACAAAAAAAAAACAAGATCGTTTTCATTTTCTTGGGTGATGGCAACTAGATCCCTTGATTTTTAGCATTTTTCAACAACAACAAAAAATGTCTTTTATTATATAAAAAATTTCAATTTAAAAAAAAAAATTAAAAATAACAAAGATAATTTTTTTTTTTTATTGCCAAATTTGATTAGTTTACATCATTTTGAAATTCAATTTAGAAATGCCAATTTTATTCGGTCGAAGTTAAACAATTTTAGTTGTGTCGGCCACTTCCTTTATATAAGGGTGACACTGATGGATATTGTTGCTACTACGATATGTTGTTGTCAATGATGTCAACATATTCTTCTATTTTGGTGTTGCAGAGAGTTGTTATGGTGTTCAGGTGATTGCAAAGAATTGAGTTGGTTGTATTGCAATGTTCTGATATTTGATTTGTTGACCTCTAGTATGTTCATATCTTTGGTTGTGGATTTAGGAGTGTTTGGGATGTTCTTATATGTTAGCCCCATATAGAGCCAAATTTAAAAATTTAGAATTTGGGTCTACTCTATGTCAATCCTTGCTGGTGGACATTTTATCTATTAAGAATGAATATTGAACCTCTTCTAACTAAGTTCAAAGAGGTTCGAAGATGTTCAAAGGTTTATTTCAAAGGTTCAGTTCAAAGATCAACTTCAACAACGTACAATTGGTTCAGGCAGGCTCATATCTAAAAATTGTGGCCATTCATGTGAAGATCTTTTGTTACAGCATGTGAAGAAACATTGTATTTCCACATCCTTTTATAAGAGGCAATGAGAAATTATTGTACTCTTCAATGAGGAAATTAAAGTAATATGGTTTCAATTCTGAATGAATAATTGTTAATGGAAACCATTGAAGAACACTTGATAAATGTTGGAGTTTGGACAACAAGTTTGATTGTTCTGACAGTTTTATATACCTCCACTCAGACATCAATAACTTTTGCCTCAAACATAATGTGCTCAATCTCTCTAGTCAAGTTGTGCTAAATTAGGAATGCAACAACATATCCAAAAATTGGCAAGATCCAACAGTGGGGTAAAAAGTTATGCCCCCCGCAGCGAGACCCAATTTGACTGTCATAAAAACATCCACCCAGCATCAAATTTTTATTATTATTTTGGACTAATGTTTTCATATCCCACCTCTCCAAATATGCCAAAATGACATTTATAAACTATTGAATGTAAAGTTTATAAAGACTTGATTTTATAAAGGGGATGGGTGGAAAAAGTAAAAAGGAAAGGTAAAGTAAAAAAAGGTGGAACCAGTTACATTTCAAGAATTGGTTGTAGAAGAAACATAGGTTATGACAAAATGATTTATGGGAGAAACCGATGGGGATGGTGGCGAGGGGAAAGAAGGAGAGATTTTTTGCAGGATTGAATGGTCTTGGAGCCATGTTTTTGGTATTTGTAAAAGGAAGAGAACGTATGTTAAATATTTGAGTTTAAGTATGTTTTCATTGATTGGAGATGATCTTTGAGTTGTCCCAATCATTTCAGATGCTATTCTGTTCATTTGAAATGCGTATGTGTTTGTTAAAATCTTTGAATTTTAATTACTCATATATCCAAAATGAAATTTCAATCTTCCTTTTGTTTCCTTGAAGTTGGAATATTAGACAAATGGCCTTTGTGCCTTTCATTTAGTTTTCTTTAAACTCATTAAATTTGTAATCACATTCATCTCATGTTAATGGATGAATGTCAGTTTACCTTCTTTGCCTTCGGGTTAAAGGCATAGCAAGTTATTTGATTCTTTGCAAATCATTCAAAGGTAGTTGCTCCTTGGAAAATAAGCAGAGAGCACATATATATAATTGTGGCAAGTGACTGAAATGTTGTGTTGCAAGTTTGTCTTTCAGCCTTGGGTGTTTAGGAGTCATTTTGTGCAGGTGTTTTGAGAAGACAAATCTGTTCACTAACATATTTTTTGGCGACTCTACTGGGGAAAGGAATCGCAGTCTCAATGCTTTCTTTTCTCAGAAATTTGAAGGTACCTCCACGAGGATGGAGGTTGGTGGCTCTATTGAAAATGAATACCATGAGCTATATCAAAGATATCCAAAAATTTTAAAATATTGGGTTCCAGCAAGAAGTGAAGATATCTCTGATATTTTTATCTTTATTCCACCATTTAAAGAAAACCCAATCAAAGAAGTTACAGAAGACTTGGCAAGGGAAGTAGGATTTCTAATATCCTTCTATGATGCTGTCCTTATCAAGAGAAAATCTGTCATGCAAAAACCATCAACAAGCAAGAAGGAGAAAATTGGTGTTGAAGAGCTCGTGAATTCAAATGACAAGGTTTTGTCACAATCTTTTTTTAGCCCAGAAGTAGAATCTCTGAACTCCATAGGTATGGGATGTCATCTAGATTCAAGTAGTTCTAATAACAAAGATTTTTAGACTAGTATGCAGTAGTGTGAGGTTTTTAGGTTCTTTGAAAGGACGAACAAGGATGATTCTTTGCACTTTGAGATTTGTAATCAGCCAGCTAAAGAATCTATCAATGCTGATATTGAAGTAATATCATGTTCCCCTATTAGAATTTGTGTTGATAATATGATGTCATATGTTCATGATAAAGATTTATTCAGTTCTGAAAATCTATTTTACAAAAAGAATGTTAGGATGGAATGGGAAGATGACCGTGCCTATGAGATGCCACAACAACAAGAAAGATCAACTATCAAAGAAGAGAACCCCACTGTGAAAATTCCAGAATATAGAAATGGGGTTGAGCACCATGATGTTTTGATAAATGAAGAAATAGATGGGATGCTTGGTATGCATAATGATGATGTGTTTCTTTCACAAAGTAAAGTAAGTATTCTTGTGAGAGCAGATTTCATGCTTAATAAAACAGCTTGCTTTGCTGAAATATGTCATGATACTAGAGATTTTGTAAAAAATGACGATCTTGGTATCATTTATTTTGAAGATTATGTAGTTTCCCTTGAGGAGGTTTCTAGACATCATTTCTTTCAGCCCAAAATTGAAAATCATTTGGGAAATGATATGCAAAAAGCCCAAGGAAAATCAGAAATTTATGATGAAGAATGGCTTTTTGGGGGAGGATGGTTATTCAAGAAAGTTTTGCATGTTACTAATATGATTTATAACATTAATGGAGTTGTTAGATGGCATTTTTTAAGGACTACACCAAAGAGGCACCATCAATTGCTCCGTAAAGGCTCCTATTTCTCTCAGCCAGTCAATGGCTTCGTATAAGTTCTTGCTTCTGGTTATTGTGGTAGGAGTTTTTCCTAATTATGTACATATTGTATATATCTTTTGGTGTGTGTAACGTTAGTTTGAATAATGTCCAAGCTTTGGGCCTGCCACTTGTCTGGGTGGTTTGCTATTTTGGATTTCCTCGTTTTCAGTTTTAGTTTGTTAGTTTAGCCCCGCTCGCCTCCACCCACATTGCAAGAAGCTTCCCTTCCACTCTTGGTGACTCTATTACACAATGGTGCTAGGCACTTGTATTTTCAACTAGACAATGCTGGAGTTCTCTATTTTTGTATCAAAAATAGCCCCATCTAGAGCCAATGTTAGCCCCATATAGAGCCAAATTTAAAAATTTAGAATTTGGGTCTACTCTGTGTCAATCCTTGCTGGTGGACATTTTATCTATTAAGAATGAGTATTGAACCCCTTCGAACTAAGTTCAAAGAGGTTCCAAGATGTTCAAAGGTTTATTTCAAAGGTTCAGTTCAAAGATCAACTTCAACAAGGTATAATTGGTTCAGGTAGGCTCATATCTACAAATTGTGGCCATTCATGTGAAGATATTTTGTTACCGCATGTGAAGAAAAGTTGCATTTCCACATCCTTTTATAAGAGGCAATGAGAAATTATTGTACTCTTCAATGAGGAAATTAAAGTAATATGGTTTCAATTCTGAATGAATAATTGTTAATGGAAACCATTGAAGAACACTTGATAAATGTTGGAGTTTGGACAGCAAGTTTGATTGTTCTGACAGTTTTATATACCTCCACTCAGACATCAATAACTTTTGACTTGGACATAATATGCTCACTCTCTCTAGTCAAGTTGTGCTAAATTAGGAATGCAACAACATATCCGAAAATTGGCAAGATCCAACCATGGGGTAAAAAGTTATGCCCCCCGCAATGAGACCCAATTTGACTGTCATAAAAACATCCGCCTAGCATCAAATTTTTATTATTATTTTGGACTAATGTTTTCATATCCCACCTCTCCCAATATGCCAAAATGACATTTATAAACTATTGAATGTAAAGTTTATAAAGACTTGATTTTATAAAGAGGATGGGTGGAGAAAGTAAAAAGGAAAGGTAAAGTAGAAAAAGGTGGAACCGATTACATTTCAAGAATTGGTTGTAGAAGAAACATAGGTTATGACAAAATGATTTATGGGAGAAACCGATGGGGATGGTGGTGAGGGGAAAGAAGGAGAGATTTTCTGCAGGATTGAATGGTCTTTGAGCCATGTTTTTGGTATTTGTTAAAAGAAGAGAACGTATGTTAAATCTTTGAGTTTAAGTATGTTTTCTTTGATTGGAGATGATCTTTGAGTTGTCCCAATCATTTCAGATGCTGTCCTGTTCATTTGAAATGCGTATGTGTTTGTTAAAATCTTTGAATTTTAATTACTCATATATCCGAAATGAAATGTCAATCTTTCTCTTGTTTCCTTGAAGTTAGAAGATTAGACAAATGACCTTTGTGCCTTTCATTTAGTTTTCTTTAAGCTCATTAAATCTGTAATCTCATTCATGTCATGTTAATGGATGAATGTCAGTTTACCTTCGTTGTCTTCATGTTAAAGGGATAGCAAGTTATTTGATTCTTTGCAAATCATTCAAAGGTAGTTGCGCCTTGGAAAATAAGCAGAGAGCACTTGTATATAATTGTGGCAAGTGACTCAATTGTTGTGTTGCAAGCTATCTTTCAGCCTTGGGTGTTTAAGAGTCATTTTGTGCAGGTGTTTTGAGAAGACAAATCTGTTCACTAACAGATTTTTTGGCGACTCTGCTGGAGAAAGGAATCGCAGTCTCAATGCTTTCTTTTCTCAGAAATTTGAAGGTACCTCCCCGAGGATGGAGGTTGGCGGCTCTATTGAAAATGAATACCATGAGGTATATCAAAGATATCCAGAATTTTTAAAATATTGGGTTCCAACAAGAAGTTAAGATATCTCTGATATTTTTATCTTTATTCCACCATTTAAAGAAAACCCAATCAAAGAAGTTACAGAAGACTTGGCAAGGGAAGTAGGATTTCTACAATTCCTTCTATGGTGCTGTCCTTATCAAGAGAAAATCCATCATGTAAAAACCATCAACAAGCAAGAAGGAGAAAATTGGTGTTGAAGAGCTCGTGAATTCAAATGACAAGGTTTTGTCACAATCTTTCTTCAGCCTAGAAGTAGAATCTCTGAACTCCATAGGTATGGGATGTCATCTAGATTCAAGTAGTTCTAATAATAAAGATTTTCAAACTAGTGTGCAGCAGTGTGAGGATTTTAGTTTCTTTGAAAGGATGAACAAGGATGATTCTTTGCACTTTGAAATTTGCAATCAGCGAACTAAAGAATCTATCAATGGTGCTATTGAAGTAATATCATGTTCCCCTATTAGAATTTGTGTTGATAATAAGATGTCGTATGTTCATGATAAAGATTTATTCAGTTCTAAAAATCTATTTTACCAAAAGAATGTTAAGATGGAACGGGAAGATGACTGTGCCTATGAGATGCCATAGCAACAAGAAAGATCAACTATCAAAGAAGAGAACCCCACTATGAAAATTCCAGAATATAGAAATGGGGTTGAGCACCATGATGTTTTGATAAATGAAGAAACAGATGGGATGCTTGGTATGCATAATGATGATGTGCTTCTTTCACAAAGTAAAGTAAGTATTCTTGTGAGAGCAGATTTCATGCTTAATAAAACAGCTTGCTTTGCTGAAATATGTCATGATACTAGAGATTTTGTAAAAAATGATGATCTTGGTATCATTTATTTTGAAGATTATGTAGTTTCCCTTGAGGAGGTTTCTAGACATCATTTCTTTCAGCCCAAAATTGAAAATCATTTGGGAAATGATATGCAAAAAGCCCAAGGAAAATAAAAAATTTATGATGAAGAATGGCTTTTTGGGGGAGGATGGTTATTCAAGAAAGTTTTGCATGTTACTAATATGATTTATAACATTAATGGAGCCGTCAGATGGCATTTTTTAAGGACTACACCGAAGAGGCACCGTCCATTGCTCCGTAAAGGTTCCTATTTCTCTCAGCCAGTCAATGGCTTCGTGTAAGTTCTTGCTTCCGGTTATTGTGGTAGGAGTTTTTCCTACTTATGTACATATTGTATATATCTTTTGGTGTGTGTAACGTTAGTTTGAATAATGCCCAAGCTTTGGGCCTGCCACTTGTCTGGGTGGTTTGTTGCTTTGGATTTCCTCGTTTTCAGTTTTAGTTTGTTAGTTTAGCCACACTCCCCTCCACCCACATTGTAAGAAGCTTCCCTTCCACTCTTTGTGACTCTATTACCCAATGGTTCTAGGAACTTGTCTTTTCAACCAGAGAATGCTGGAGTTCTCTATTTTTGAAACAAAAATAGCCCCCTGTAGAGCCAATGTTAGCCCCATATAGAGCCAAATTTAAAAATTTAGAATTTGGGTCTACTCTATGTCAATCCTTGCTGGTGGACATTTTATCTATTAAGAATGAGTATTGAACCCTTCGAACTAAGTTCAAAGATGTTCAAAGGTTTATTTCAAAGGTTCAGTTCAAAGATCAACTTCAACAACGTACAATTGGTTCAGGCAGGCTCATATCTACAAATTGTGGCCATTCATGTGAAGATATTTTGTTATAGCATGTGAAGAAACGTTGCATTTCCACATCCTTTTATAAGAGGCAATGAGAAATTATTGTACTCTTCAATGAGGAAATTAAAGTAATATGGTTTCAATTATGAATGAATAATTGTTAATGGAAACCATTGAAGAACACTTGATAAATGTTGGAGTTTGGACAGCAAGTTTGATTGTTCTGACAGTTTTATATACCTCCACTTAGACATCAATAAGTTTTGCCTCGGACATAATGTGCTCGCTCTCTCCAGTCAAGTTGTGCTAAATTAGGAATGCAACAACATATCTGAAAATTGGCAAAGATCCAACGGTGGGGTAAAAAGTTATGCCCCCCGCAGTGAGACCCAATTTGACTGTCACAAAAACATCCACCCAACATCAAATTTTTATTATTATTTTGGACTAATGTTTTCATATCCCACCTATCCAAATATGCCAAAATGACATTTATAAACTATTGAATGTAATGTTTATAAAGACTTGATTTTATAAAGAGGATGGGTGGAGAAAGTAAAAAGGAAAGGTAAAGTAAAAAAAGGTGGAACCGGTTACATTTCAAGAATCAGTTGTAGAAGAAACAGAGGTTATGACAAAATGATTTATGGGAGAAACCGTTGGGGATGGTGGCGAGGGGAAAGAAGGAGAGATTTTCTGCAGGATTGAATGGTCTTTGAGCCATGTTTTTGGTATTTGTAAAAAGAAGAGAACGTATGTTAAATCTTTGAGTTTAAATATGTTTTCTTTGATTGGAGATGATTTTTTAGTTGTCCCAATCATTTCAGATGTTGTCCTGTTCATTTGAAATGCGTATGTGTTTATTAAAATCTTTGAATTTTAATTACTCATATATCCGAAATGAAATGTCAATCTTTCTTTTGTATCCTTGAAGTTGGAATATTAGACAAATGGCCTTTGTATCTTTCATTTAGTTTTCTTTAAACTCATTAAATCTGTAATCTCATCTCATGTTAATGGATGAATGTCAGTTTACCTTCTTTGTCTTCGGGTTAAAGGCATAGCAAGTTATTTGATTCTTTGCAAATCATTCGAAGGTAGCTGCGCCTTGGAAAATAAGCAGAGAGCACTTGTATATAATTGTGGCAAGTGACTCAACTGTTGTGTTGCAGGTTTGTCTTTCAGCGTTGGGTGTTTAGGAGTCATTTTGTGTAGGTGTTTTGAGAAGACAAATTTATTCACTAACATTATATATATTCAATTTATATGGTTCATGATTTGAAGCTCTTCAAGTTATCTTTCCTATCTGAGTTGTTGTTGTTGAGTGTTCTTGAGTGTTAGCGTGTTGGTCAATGAAGATTTGATTAAGTGGTGTTGGTGCAGCTATGGCAGATTATTTTAACATGCTTGTTGGTGTTTCCTAATCATGTCCTATTTGTTTTGGTGGTTTTGTTTTTGTGCATTATTGAATATCTTATGGGTCTGGTGATATTCTTTGTGTTATACAATATTTTTGGTGGTGTAACGTGTTGCAGATGATCTTGGTAAAATCTTTTGGTGGTGCTTCATGTTCGAGGATTTGATTTCAGTCCATGCTATGTCATCTATGGAATTCTATTGGTCCAATGGTTTATTTATGTATTGTGTAGTGTGATTTTGTAATTAGGTGTTAAGGGTTTGGCCGACCTTGTATTCAAGGATGATGATTTTTATAAATAGGTGTTATATTCATGTAATCTGGGTATAGGTGTTGAGTATGTATTATTAGAGAGTGGTGTATGTGTGAACAAGTGAATTTATCCTTTTGTGTGGTGTATTGAGCAGAGAGTGTTGCAGAGAAAACAATTATGCTTAACTGGAACTGTCATCAGGCATTAGGAGATGCTATTCTTTCAATTCATCTTAACCAGATTGTAGTCTGAATATCATTATAAGCCAATGAACTTTCCTTGAGGGTTGTAGCCTTCTGGGTTACATTTTGTGCAGTGATCTCTAGGCAGCGTTCTTGAAATCAATGTGCATTCCTCATTGTAATAATTACACATACTATTTTAGAGTATCATCTTATTATGGGTAGGTTCCCAGCATTGTTTTTCCCTTAACCGAGTTTTCCACGTCAAAATCTTGGTGTTATGTTTTTTCTTTTTATTGTGTTTATCTAAGTTCTTGCTGCAGCTAATCAGATCTAAGATTGTGCTTAAATTGTTTAATCCGGTGAAAACTAATTCAGCCACCCTCTTATTTTTCCTTCATTGTTGTTGCCAACAATTGGTATTAGAGCTAGATCCTCTAGAAGAAGCTTGATCACTTGAGGAGATCCGAGATAGAAACCTATATATTCAAGAAAGAGAGTCCTAGATTTGATGGAAATAATTATACTATATAAAAGTATCAGATGGAAGTTCACTTGAAATTTCTCTGAGATGATTATTGGAAGATTACAAACAATGCCTACAATGTTTCTTAGAATGGTTCAGTTACTACTGCTGAGATCAAGGATGCTGAGCATAATATAAGAGCAGATTCCATCAAATTTCTCATGACAGAAGAAATATTTTTCCCTTGACTACTACCAATTTCTTCCCATACTTGAGCTTCATCTTCTTGAACATCAACAAGATATTTTTCAACATCAAAAGGTTTCTCTTGATTATGTTTTGTATGGCATCTCATTGCGTCATCTCTTATACAATCATACTTTTTTTCTTTATTCCTTTTATTCCGCATTACACAAATTATTGAATTTTGCTCTCCAAAAATTGCTTCAATATTCCTTAACAAAAAACAAATCACTTCAATACTCCTTAAAAAAAAAAAATCACCTCCTTCGAAAATAAATCACTTTTGTACTCCTTCAACTTCAATAAAACTTGATTTAAAATAATTAAAATATATTGTTTTTTGTTTTTTATATTTTAAAAATAAAAAAATGACCTCAAATAAATATTGAACGATTGCTCACCCACATGACTGCTTGCAGGGCATCCCACCCCTTTGGTGGTTGAGCCAATCAACACTTGGCCAAGAGTCCTCCTATATGGCATGCCAAGTGGCTGCCTACTCAACAAAAAATATACTTTTTTAGAACTTTCAACTTTTGCAATGAATTTATTGGTCAAAAATAAATAATATGAGAAAAATAAAAATAACCTTTTGTAGAGCTCGGAGTCAACAATATTATCATATATTTTTTAATAGTATTTTGATTAAAATTAGTGTATTAAAATTATAAAATACTATGAGTAGGTATACTAACATTCGAGAAGACTGTGATTCATAAAAGCAAAAAAATAGTAAATCATATGAGAAAAATTTAAAAATTATATATAATGCTAGAGGAGAGAGTCCTCTTCAAGAATATATAATTTGTTTTTTGGATTCTTATAGATTTGATAGGGAAAATATGGTGGGAGATGAAAAATGTCAATTTAGGGTAAGTTCGACTTTGAATTATTATAATGGTGAAAATATACATCGAAAACAAATCTTTTTTTTTTTGCACTAGCTATACATTTCATCTAAAACATATTTCAAAATTAGAGAAAAATATAATTATTACATATAGTTTTTTGGTGGGAGGTGAAACCCCTGATTTGCAGTATTTTTCAGCAATTAAAAAATGGACTTTAAAAATTAAAAAAACATATCAAATATTGTTCAATTTTTTTAGAAAAATAATAGGAATAAACTTCATCCAGTTTTACACATTTCAATAGTTGACATCATTTTCCAATATGAAATAGAAATGCCACTTTTGTGTCGTTGAAGTTGGACAATTTTAGTGTTGTTAGCCTTTTCCTTTATAAAAGCGGGATACAGGTTTGTACGTTTACCCTCAACGAAGAATTTTCAGATGTGAAAATATGTCAGAGAATGTTTGAGAGATTGCACCCTTTCTTTGTATGTATAAATAAGGTACGTGAAACTTGTTGCTGTCAAAGTCATGTTGAGTTCCATCTATACTTATAGTCATATAAAAAAGCAATGGCAGTACTTAATCCAGACATGGCCATCCCTAGAAGTACGACACAATTTGTGAAATCAATTTTATGTGATAAATTAGAAGAGTTAGATGACTTCAATGTACAGTGTATAAAAAGTACATACATTGATTGTGGAGATTTGCAAAAATTTCCATTACAAATTGAGAATATTGATGTTTCAATGCCAGTTTTGTGGAAGATATTTTAATATGAGACATATCGAACTAAGACAAGAGATGAATCAAAAAAAATTGCAATGAAGGAGAATGAATTTTCCTACCTTGAATTCATGAACAAATTTCATACTATGATTTATCCACATATCTAGCATTGTTATGGTGCACGATGGCAAGCGAAACAATTTCATGATTCCAAAAATTGTTTTCCACCTGGTTGTATTCTTTTAATTGTAGATTTCTCTAAGAACTATACATTTTCCCCTCAATCACAGATTCAAGCTCAATATTATCATTCTCATCAAGTTGCAATATTTGTGCAAGTGACCTATAGACACACATAATTTGATTAGGATGGGCTAGAAAACTGTACTGATCCAAATGAACACATTATCATAAGGGGGTTCATTTCTATAGCAGCGATGATAAGGTTCATGATAGGAGATATGTAGCTCATTATTTTGCAATGTTTTTTGAAGATCTTGCGAATTGTGGGATAAATGTTTCACAACACTGGATTTGGTTGGATGGTTGTGCAAGTGAGTACATAAGTTTCAATTCATTTTCATTTATATGTAAATTTGTATTTTATTTCAATTTGATAAATTTTATTTGAAATTTTCAATTGTACATGTGTACATGACATACAACTTTATGGATAAGGACAATTTAAAACTGCAAAAGCCTTTAATTGGCTATCCATTCAACATACTAGACACAATGTTATTTTTTTGTGGAACTTCTTTGAAAGTCGACATGGAAAAGGAGATCATGATGAAGTAGGAGAATATGTGAAGCATGCACTTCACCAACATGAACATGTAGGTATTGTTAATTCTGTTTTCAATTCGTTTGTATCTATTTCTTAATATAATTTTATTTAAAAAGAAGTGCACATAACAACATCTCTAAGTTCTTTCATGTAGGTAATAGCATAGAGAATTCAAACAAATTTTTTGAACGGTGTGAAAGTCATTTTTCTAGTTGGGACATGCCATACACCAAATGTTATTTTTGGGAAGTGAAAAGTAAAATATATTCTTCTCAAGATTTCTTAAAAAAATTCATCAGCTGCATTTCCTTTTATCCTAAAGTTGCTGATCTAAATATGTGCTAATTTAATTTCATATTAGTAACAAGTATTGATCGATCTAATCCTTACAATTGTCAAATAATTGTTGGTATTAGATCTTTACATCAAGTGATGACTACAAGACACCACAAGCCTCCATTGATTCAAGTACGAAAAATCATGCTTTTGTGTTGACTGTGCTGAGGACAATCCAATGAGTCAGTGTGAGAATATTGCAAATGGATATGTCTCACAATGGGATATGAAAGAGCTAATAAAAATGCCTCCTTATCAAGATTATGAAATTGACATAAACATTCATGATCCTATATATTTGGCCGATTATGGACGTGTTAATGTTTTAGTCATTACAGGTGTGTGTGTGTGCATACATGTTCTTTTATTTAGTTTTAATTTAGAACACAATGATGTTCAAATTTAATCTACATCTTACTTTTGTTTGAAATTTATTTGGTGTCCTCTGGATGTACATACATAGGTGATATTTTTGTTGTGGCTGCAGATCCTGACAATGTGGAAGGTGTAGATTATTATCTACTAAGATGCACGAAAGAAAAATTCAAATTGTCAGAAGTAACTATAGATGGTGATGGATAGTCATATCCAACTGGTTCAGTTGTTATAGAAAGCACCTATTATTAGCAAACTAAGATAGACAAAAATGGTGTTTATTTTATTGAATACATGCCTGGAAAATCAGTTCTACATTACAGTCACTTGGTTATAGCGACAAAGCTGCAATTGGAGACATTGCCAAAAAAAGGACGTGGCAACCAAAAGTGGAGGTTACCTTTTGAAGAACATGATTTTTTTTGGAGATAATAAAAGATAGAGAGCATCCAAACTATATGTACCAGGAGCTAACTTAGGCTATCTAACTCGTTTTTGTAGCTCATACTTTTATATTTGAACTCATTTTTAATTTGAACTAGGATTGTATATATATATATATATATATATATATATTTGGACCATATTAAAACTTAGAGATGATTTTTTAATATCGGATCATATCTAGTTTTTTTTTTTTGACATGGTGAACAATGGTTTTTATATATTGTTATACATGCTTGGTTGAAATGCTTTTATTTATGATTTTATGTATTCTTCAATTACATGTACATGCTTTTACATGTTATACATCGCCTTTAGACATGCACTTTGGACATTCCCTTAAGACATCGTCTCTGGGCATCCCCTTTGGACATCCCCTTAAGACATCCTAATAGGTCCTAACTTTAGATCCCCTTATGTTAAGTATGCTAAATTATATAAATTATTATGTATGTTTGGTTGAAAAGATTTTAAATGTATTATTTTATGTTATGCATGCCCCTAAGACATCCTCTTTGGCTATCCCCTTAAGACATCCTCTTTGGACATCCTCTTTGGCTATCCCCTTAAGACATCCTCTTTGGACATCCCCTTAATACATCCTAATAGGTCCTAATTTTAGATCCCCTTATGTTAAGTATTCTAAATAATATAAATTGTTATGCATGCTTGGTTGAAAATATTTTATATGCATTCTTTTATGTTATACATTCGCTTAAGACATTCTCTTTGGCCATCCCCTTAAGACATCCTAATAGGTCCCAACTTTAGATCCCCTTATGTTAAGTACACATGCTAAATTATATATACATTATTATTTGATTTTTCATGAGTTCACACACATGGAAATTATTTTTTTTGTTACATTAGATTATTAGTGATTATTTATATTACTTGAATTAGATTATTAGTAATTATTTATATTGATTGATTAATAAATTATGTACATTTTTTATGTAGTTTTAAACTCAAGACTTTTTCTTGATTAAGAACAAAGCACTAGTTATAGTTGCATTATTCACATTTATTAGTGATTATTTATATTACTTAATTTAAAAAATACATTTTGATTTTCCATTGACATTTCAAGAATGTTAAGTATTGGATCTTTGTCAAGTATGTTTTTTCAACTAAACATTTCATCTAGAAGTATGCTTTTATGTACTTTGTTAGATTGGTAATATAATGTAAAAAAAATTGTAATCCAAAATTATTGACTGTGTCTGGTTTCCAATGTATTAAAACATAACATATAAAATCTCTTTGTCATTATATTGAATCTCAAGGAAAACTATTTTCATTAAAATACTACACTATGTTAAAAAATAGAGTTTTATGTCAAAAATTCATAATCCGTTGGTGAAAAAGAAAGATTATTAAGGACACACACATCATGCATGCATATGTAATAGAAAATATGTACACAAATTTACATAAGCTTTTGAGATGATATCATTGGCATAATTTAAACTATACATAAAACATGATTTATAAACGTGAAATAAATGTGTGTAACAAATTAAATGTATCTATATAAACATGTACCACATGAAATGTCTAGATATAATATCTAAAATAAGTCTACAAAAGTACATAAAATGACTGAAATGTCCACAATGTATCTAGAAAAATGTCCACAACATGTGTAATAGAAATGTCAGATCTACAAATGTATATGGAATATATCAAGTGAGCATGTACAACAATATATCTCTATCTCGTGCCCTGACACGATCCTTGGTCTGATCCATCACCTTCTTGAGGTGCCTACATTGTACACAATTTTCATGTTAAAAAATTATAGTGTACAAACATGTGTGTACATGTACATTTATTTACTAAATATATATATAAAAGAAAAAAGTAAGACACACATGAATTTAAATTTAAATATATTTATATAAATTTACCTTTGTATCCTGATGAATAGGGACACCAAGTTCCTACGAATTTCCATAGCTCGCGGCCATCATAATATCCTGTAATATATTAAAAATTCAAAAAATATGTCATTCTAAATTTTAAACTCAAAAAATATGTCATTATAAATTGTAATACATATACAATTAAATCAAATTATAAATTTGGTTTCTTACCTTATTCCTCTCCTTGAATGCACACGCGATGCTAGATATATCAGACGAGTGTAATGACACTACATCTGGATCAATGCCCTCATCAATAAGAAGAGATTAAAAACCATCTCTCTGAACTCCTAGTGTCTGTGGTGTATGATCAACTGTTGTCTCGGGAGGTGTAGGATCAACACATGTTTGTTGCAGAGGAGTTGTAGGAGGTATCAAAATATCCTCTTTCCCTGAACTACCACATGGCCCTGCATCTCTACCTCCATGGCTGCTACTAGTAGAGGGTCTCCAAACTACTTGTCTGATGAACTCTGAAATCTCTTGGGGAGGGACACCAAGTACTATAGAAAAATCTTGATATGAATCAACAAGATCACTCACTAAAAAGGAGCTCCTCTCTCACAAACAATCCTCCAGTGACTGTGCAATCTCTACAGGCGACAGTAGCTCACGAAGAATATAAGGATCATAAAATGGATTTGAAGGATCAATTGTAGGTGTGGTACGAGAACAAAACATATATCTACAAATATGATTAAAGGTCATCTCGTCAACCTAAATCGCAATGGTGGCTATGCTAGAATACATGTCAACTCATGCGTCCTCAGCTACCATATCTCTTGCACCACCTGTGGCAAAATCCAAACCTTTCTGAAGAACCAAAAGGTTTTGACCCACCATTGCCCTCTTACTAGGGGGCTGTGGTAGATTAGGGTGTCTAAATTTATCTCTGAATCTCCCCTTACTCTGGCCAACATGTTATGCATAATCAGTGTAGTCAACATCATAACCTAGGAGAAATTTTGCAAACAATTGTTTGCAAAAATACTATGGTAGCTCATCCTTTTGCAGCCACATATGATGTGTCACCAACCATATCGAGTATATGAATGGTTCAACAAGATCATCCTCACACCTTGTGACTTGATAACCTCTAATGACAATCTCATATCCATGTAAAAGGGGAACATAGATTTGACATTCGTAGACGATATATCCCTATCTACTTGTCTCCATTAAACAGTGTTGGAGATAGTGCAAGATAAAGAGGCATAAAAGTGATCAATATGATGGTCATCATATGGGTTGTATGATTGGGCAAGGCCAATTATACGCATAATCTCATCTTGAACAAAAACTAACTTTTACCTATTGGGAAGGACAGGAGTGTTTTGCAATGGCTAGAGTGGCCTACAATCTGACAATAGCCTGTGCGCGAACACTCTCCCTATCCTCGTGAGTACTCCTAGGAGTTACAGACCTATGTGGGGTCTACCAAGGATCAAGACGCACACTTTGCTCGGAAGAATGATGATCAGAAGCACAAGAAGCCATGATGTAAAATGTATGAATATATATATATATATATATATATATATGAATTTGCATGTGTATATACATTAAGTAAAATTAAAAAAAAAGTACTCATATACATATGCTACAAACAAGATGAATCATTGTACAAATATTCTTTAAAAATATATTCTAAACATTTAAACAAATTAAATGTTGTTAAATAAACATTGAAAATATTACATTTGTACATGTAAACATTGAAAAAAATTACAATTTTCATATACACACATGTTTATTTAACATTCTAAACTTGAGACGAATTATGTGTTATATAAACAATGAAAAAATTACATTCATACATGTAAACATTCTAAACAAATCTATCCTAAGGGGTCAAAGTGGTCTTAAGTGGTCAAAGGGGTCTCAAGGGGTCCTATTAGGGGTCTTAAGGGGTCGTAACTTGGTCTTAAGGGGCCATAGTGGTATTAAGCCCGGTCATAGGGGTCTTAAGGGGTCATAGCATTGTCTTAAGGGCTCAAAGAGGTCTTACTGGTCTTAAGGGGTCATAGTGGTCTTGAGGGTTCAAAGAGGTCACAGGGATCCTATTAGGGGTTTTAAGCGGTCTTCAGGGGTCTTAAGGGGTCATAAATTGGTGTTAAGGGGTCATAGTGGTCTTAAGATTGGTCATAGGGTACTTCAGAGGTCATAGTACGGTCTTAAGGGGTGAAAGAGGTCTTAGTGGTCTTAAGGAGTCATAGTGGTCTTAAGGGGTCATAGTGGTCTTAACGGGTCATAAATTGGTCTTAAGGGTACAAAGAGGTGTTAGTGGTCTTAAGGGGTCATAGTGGTCTTAAGGGGTCATAGGGGTCTTATGATATAATGTGGCCTATTATGTGATAATAGGTCCTATTACGACATAATGTGGCCTATTATGTGATAATAGGTCCTATTACGACATAATAGGACCTATTATGTGATAATAGGTCCTATAATGTCAAAATCAGACCTATTATCACATAATAGGTCCTATTACATGTCCTAATAGGACTTATTATGTGATAATAAGTCCTATTATGACATAATAGGTCGTATTACATGTCATAATAGGACTTATTATGTGATAATAAGTCCTATTATGATAGAATAGGTCCTATTACACATAATAGGTCCTATTACGACATAATGGGGCCTCTTATGTGATACTAGGACCTATTATGACATAATAGGGCCTATTATATAAAAATAGATTCTATTATGTCATAATAGCACCTATTATCACATATTAGGTCCTATTATGTCATAATACGACCTATTATGTGATAATAGGTCATATTACAACATAATGGGGCCTATTATATGATACTTGGACCTATTACAGCATAATAGCCTGGCCTATTATGTGACAATAGGTCCTATTATGTCGTAATAGGACCTATTATGTCGTAATATGATCTATTATGTGATAATAGGTCCCATTACAACATAATAAGTCCTATTATCACATAATAGGTCCTATTTCGACATCATAGGGCCTATTATGTGATAATAGGTCCTATTATGTCATAATAGGACCTATAATAGGTCCTATTACAACATAATACGGCCTATTATGTCATAATAGGACCTATAATAGGTCCTATTACAACATAATAAGGCCTATTATGTCATAATAGGTCCTATTATATCGTCATTTGACCTATTATGTGATAATAGGTCCTATTATGTCGTAATACGACCTATTATGTGGCAATATGTCCTATCATGTCACCTATTATGTGACAATATGTCCTATTATGTCATAATAGGACCTATTATCACATAATAGGTCATATTGTGGGTCTTAAGGGGTCTTACTTGGGGTCAAAGAGGTCTTAGTGGTCTTAAGACCAGTCATAGGGGTCTTAAGGGGTCATAGCATGGTCCTAAGGGGTCAAAGAGGTCTTAGTGGTCTTATGGGTTGAAAACCTGGGTCTTAATATCATAATAAGTCAGGTATTGTGATATAATGGGGCCTATTATGTGATAATAGGTCCTATTACAACATAATAGGACCTATTATCACATAGTAGGTCCTATTATGTCGTAATAGGACCTATTATGTTGTAATACGACCTATTATGTGATGATAGGTCCGATTAGGGGTCAAAGGGGTAGATTAAGGGATCTTAATATCATAGTAGGTCTTATTAGGGGTCAAAGAGGTAGATAAAGGGGTTTAAATGCATGTTATATCCAGGTTATGTTTTGCATAATTCAACCATGGGAAAGTTGTTTCAGAAGCTTTGAATTATTCCTATATTCAAAAGAAAAATAAATTTTAACTTAAATGATTGTATAGAATTTTTTTTGACATAACATGAAAAAAACTATATTTTACACATATATTAAAAACATGGATAAACATTATATTTTACACACACACTCACACATATATATATAAACTCATATAATACTTATTAAAAAAAAAGTGTAATCGGCCCTACCTCACTCGGCCAAAGGCTGTCCTAGCCCCTCACCCACTCCAATTTTTTCAAACTGTGGAAATGAGGGGCTAGGAGATTACGAGGGGTATATACAAAGGGGAGGCACATCCGAGTGGTACTCGGTTGAGTCCTACTTGCTCGAGCTGCCCCCCCCTGCCACCTACCCTCCACGTAGGCTCCATGCGGAGCCATGCAGATTCGGCCCTACTCAGCCTAGTGGTAATCATTTCCGGTGTCCCACTTAGCCAAAAGTGGGACACGGGTCTGTACTTTTACCCTATGGAATAATTTCTAAGTGCCTTGACCAATTCAAAGATGACTAATGTGATGGGTTTGTAGACTGCACATGAGATGTGGAAAATGCTAGAGACCTTGTATGAAGGAGATGCACAAGTTGAAGTTGCAGAGTTTTAAAGGAAAGTATGAGACATTGAAGATGGGAGAAGATGAGAACATAACATCCTTTATGGCTAAAGTGAATGAACTTGTTATGAACATCAGATGTGCTGGTGGAAGTCTTAAAGAAGATGAGATTGTTGCTAAGGTACTGATATCCTTGCCTCTTGCTTACAAAGCTAAAGTTGTTTCTATTGATGAGATCTGAAGTATGACTACTATAAGAAGAGACATGTTGGTTGGTAAACTTGCTACTTTTGAGTTGAGTGAATTTGTAGAATCACATGACAAATTTGAGATTACATTTAAAGCCCTTGTATCCAGGAAGCAGAAGTATGATCTGGGAGAGAGTTCATGTAGAGTTTCTAGATATGATAGAGAGATGAGAGAGATGGAAGAATAGGAAAGGGAGTTGGATGAGCTTGAAGCACTTTTCTCAGAGATTATCTAAGGGAGATGATAAGTATGATGAAAATTTATCTTAGAAATGTTTCTCTTGTAATAAGATAGGACATTTTTCTTCTAGGTATCCTAGAAGAATGTCTAGATATGATAAACATGATAAATATGATAGATCTGATAAGCATGATAGATATGAGAAGTATGATAAGCCCTACAAGCCTAACCAGAAGCATAGATATCATAATATATTTTATTATGCTGCCGATGAGGGTGTGACATATAAAGAGTCTGAGAGTGGGAATTCAAAAGATGAATTTGTATTTATTGCTATCAAGGAAGATCATTTGGTACCAGTGAATTCTATAAGCTGCATTTTTTAGGAGAAAGATTTGGCTGCTAAGATTGAATAGATGGTTAATTGACAACAGTTGTTCATAGCATATGACAGGTGATAAAAGAAAATTTGTGAATATGGAGAGGTATGATGGTGGTATAGTAAGATTTGGTGATGATAAAGCTTGTTTGATTCGTGCTAAAGGATCTATTTCTTTTGATGGTAACCATAATACTGATGATGTCTTATATGTTGAAGGTTTGAAGCATAGTATTGTAAGTGTTGAGTAGATGCTTGACAAGGGTTATGATTTGAAATTGAAGAATGGTAAATGCAAGATTCTAGTTGCCTCTGGTATAGGTATTGCATCTGGGACAAAGAGTAAAGGTAATATCTTTCAATTGAATGTTGGTGAGAAAATTTGTTTGATTGCTCAGATAGATAAAAGTTGGTTGTGGCATAGTAGGATGTGTCATGTTAATTTTGGCTGCATGATAAGGATAAGTTCTTTTCAAGCTATTAGAGATTTTCCTAAGATTGTGAAGCCTTCTAATCCATTATGTAAAGAATGTCAATTGGGAAAGAAAACAAGAACTTCATTTAAAAGTAAGTTGTATACATCTAATGGATTGTTAGATATTGTGCATACTAACTTGTGCGGTCCTATAAGAATGAGAAGCATGTAGGGTGATAGATATTTCATGTTGTTGATTGATAACTACTCTAGAATGATGTGGGTTACATTTCTAAGGGAGAAATCAGAAGCATTGGAGAAATTCAAGATAGTCAATACTAAGGTGGAGACTAAGATAGGGTTGAAGTTGAAGTGTTTGAGATCTGATAGAGGAGGAAAATTCACATCCAATGAGCTTGATTTATTTTGTGAAAGGAATGGAATTAGAAGATAGCTATCTGCTCCTATAACCCCACAAAATAATGAAGTTGTTGAAAGGAATAACATTACTATTTTAGATGTTGCTAGGACTATGTTGCTTGAAGGAAATGTTTCACAAACCTTTTGGAGAGAAGCTGTTAGCACTACTATTTACACTTTCAATTGGGTGCATATAAAAGGTGATTGCGGTAAGACACCTTATGATTTAGGGTTTGGTCATGTTCCTATAGTTAGATATTTCAGAGTTTTTGGAAGAAAATGTTATATCAAAAGGGATGAGGATATAGGGAAGTTTGATGCAAGATGTGATGAAGGAATCTTCTTGAGATATTCTAAAAGGAGCAAGGCCTACCACTATTACAATAAGAGGTTGAAGAAGATAGTGGTAACTGCAAAGGTGAAGATTGATGAATATCATGGGAAGCATATTGGAGCATGCAAATATGATTTTGATGATCAAGATGATATTTCAAAGCCTGTATAGAATGATATCTTAAAGAAAAATGATCTGATAGAGACAACTAATATGAATATTGTTGTTGCTGGTGAAGAAGTTCAAGAGCCTGAGAATCAGAACAATTTGAAGACTTTGAGGTATGTGAAATTGAATCATTCAAAAAATTAGATTATTATTAGTAAAAATAAAGGTGTGATCACTAGGACAAGGATTGTTGCTGAAGAGATATGCTTGATTTTAAAGATTGAACCTAAAGATATTGCACAAGCATGTAAATATGAGAATTGGATAAAAGATATGGAAGAAGAGTTGAATCAGATTGAGAAGAACAACACATGGAAGCTTGTTCCAAGACTTAAAGACAAAAATGTGATTGGCACTAAATGGGTGTTCCAGAATAAATTGAATGAAGCTAGTGAAGTGGTAAGAACCAAATCAAGGTTGGTAGTTAAGGGATGTTTTCAAATAGAAGGTACTAATTAAGAGGAGACCTTTTCTCTGGTAGCTATAATTGAAGTTGTTAGATTACTTCTTGCATATGCTTCTTATAAGAATTTCAAGGTATATCAGATGTATGTCAAGTCAGCCTTTTTGAATGGTGATCTTGAAGAGGAAGTCTACATTGAACAACTAGATGGATTTTCATTATCAGATGAAGGAGAGATGGTATGTGGATTGAAGAAAGAATTGTATGGACTAAATCAAGCCCCTAGAGCTTGGTATGATAGATTGGACAAGTATTCAATGAAGTTGGGATTTTGTAAAGGTACTACAAATAGTAATTTATAATTTAAAGTTGATAATGATAACATCTTGATTGTTGAAGTGTTTGTTGATGATATTATTTTTGGACGAGATGATGATTTGACTATAAAGTTTGGTTATGATATGCAAAAAGAATTTGAGATGTCTATGATAGGTGAGATGAAATTATTCTTAGGATTGCATATTACACATACTATTAAAGATATTTTCATTTCTCAATCTAAGTATGTGAAGGGACTATTGAAGAAGTTTGGGTTGGATGACTCCAAACCTACTAGAACTCCTATGGTGACTGGATGCAAGTTGTCTAAGAAAGATGAATCTCCAAAAGTTAATCAAACCTTGTATAGATCTATGGTTGGTAGACTGTTGTATTTGACTCAGACTAGATCGAATATTATACATTTTGTTTGTCTTTGTGCTATATTTCAAGATGATCCTAAAGAGAGTCATGTTACTACTATGAAGAGGATTTTTAGATACTTGAAGGGGACTATTGATTATGATTTGTGGTATCTGAAGAATGATGATTTCATGTTGTGCTCTTATATTGATGTTGATTGGGCCAGTAATGTTCATGACTGGAAGAGAACTACTGGTGGAGGTTTCTTTTGGGGAATAAGTTGGTTTCATGGTCTAGTAAGAAACCAGATGCTATATCTCTATCTACTACTGAAGTTAAATACATTACTGCTGCTAGCAACTTTACACAGATAGTTTGGATGAAGCAGATATTGAAGGATATTAGAGTTGTTTATGATAAACCTACTATTATATATTATGATAATTCAAGTGCTATTAATATTTCCAAGAATCTGACTGCATTCTAAAACAAAGCATATATCAATCAAGTATCACTTCTTGAGGGAGAAGGTCAGTGATGAGGAAGTCAAATTAGAGTCTGTATCTACAAAGGATCAGATTGCAGATATTTTTACTATGCATTTGCCTACATATACTTTTGTATATTTGAGAGACAAGTTAGGGGTCTTTTCCCCTCCCTATGAGAACTAGATGCATGGAGGTGCATTAATCTGTTGGACTTAAAATTCTTATCTTCTCATCCAGATTGATGAGTTGGTGTTGCTACTTAGCCGAAGTAGTTAGTATCTAGTTCAAATGTTCAGTTGTGAGATTTATTTAATGGGGAGAGGTTATCTGGTAAGGGGGAGAGAATACTGATTTGTAATATGTCTTTGGCATTGTTGTCAAATGGGGAGAGAAGCCTATGAAAAGTTGCCTTATCTTTCGATCTTTGTGTATGATCTTAGGGGGAGATTGTTGGAGATTGCTAGTGATGATTTATTCCTTCTTATTTATTGTTTTTCATATTCATATGTTGCCATCAATGCCAAAGGGGGATATTGTTAGATATTTTTTATGCTAGCATATGTTGGTGTAACAGATGTCAACATATTAATATTTGTAGGTTTTCACAATCCATATGTATGTCTATGTGAGCTTCTGGATTAGATTGTGTAAGATTTTTTGTATCAATGTTTCAGATCACACTATGATGAATCATAGAGTGTGATCCGAAACGTTGATACAAAAAAGATAACACAATATAATCCAAAAGCTCACATAGATATGTCAACATATTCCTATGTTTTGGTGTTACAGAGAGTTGTTTTGGTGTTCCAGTGATTGTAGAGAATTGAGCTGGTTGTATTGCAGTGTTCTGATATTTGATCTGTTGAGCTCCGGTATGATCATATCTTTGGTTGTGGATCTAGAATATTGTTTGGGATTTTCTTATGTATCTTCAATTCATATGGTTTTTAATTTAATGCTTCACAAGTTATCTTTCTTGTCCGAGTTGCTACTGTTGAGCGTGAGTGTTAGTGTGTTGATCGATGAAGATTTGATTAAGTGGTGTTGGTGCAGCTATTGCGGATGGTCTTAACATTCTTGTTGGTATTTCTAAGTTATGTCATATTTGTTTTGGTGGTCCACATTAATCTTTGTGTGCATTATTGAAGATCTTATGAGTATGGTGATATTCTTCGTGTTATGGTGTATTTTCTGTGGTGTAAGGTGTTGTGGATGATCTTAGTAAGATTTTTGGTGGTGTTATGTGTTCGAGGAATTGATTTGGGTCCATGTTGTGTCATCTATGGCATTGTATTGGTCCAATGGTTCATTTATGTATTGTGTGCTACAATTTTATAATTAGTTATTGAGGGTTTGGCCAATCTTGAAGTCAAGGTTGATGATTTGTATAAATAGGTGTTATATTCATGTACTTTGGGTATGAGAGTTGATTTTACATTATCAGAGAGTGGTGTATATGTGAACAAGTGAATTTATCCTTCAATGTGGTATATTGAGTAAAGAGAGTTGTGAGTCAGATAATTATGCTTAACTAGAACTTTTACCAAGCATTAGGAGATGTTATTCTTTCGGTTCATCTTAACCAGATTGTAGGCCAGATATCATTGTAAGGTAGTGAACCTTCCCTGAGAGTTGTACCCTTCTAGATCATCATATTTTGAGTAGTGAGATGTAAGAAGTGTGACTAAATGTATGTACATTCTCCATTATAATATTTACACATACTACTGCAGAGTATCATGTTATTGTGGGTAGGTTCCTACTATGGTTTTTCCCTTAACCATGTTTTTCGACATCAAAATCTTGGTGTTATGTGTGTTGTTTTTGTTGTGTTTATCTTAGTTCTTGTTGTAGTTCTCATTCATTATTGTTCCCAATAGACACAACCTTGTGCTTTTATTGATAGGTGAGTTTGTTATAGGTCCAATGCCCTGAGTTCATGTTAGGCCCAATATGGAAAGCTAATGTAATGAGAGAGGATAGGTGAATCAATACTTCAAAACTTTTCTTCAACAATAACTTCACTATTAAGCATAAACTAAATATTGCTGTAACATAATATAATGCTAAAACAAATGAATAACAATCATACATAATTCACTCCATAACACATATATTTTGGTTACGTAGAAACTCTTGGTTAGAGAGAAAAACTGTGGTGGGGATGACACCCACAAAATCACTACTGCAATAATAAAGGTTGCTTAGTTAGAGCTACATTTTTAGCTATTTCTGATAACTTACCCTATTAGAAGTATCAAGATCTGTTAGATCTACCTTGCTAAAGGATTTTACAACACTTATTCTAAATGTTGCACCTGGTTAGAGGCTTTACAATTTATAGACTTTGTTAGAGTATTTTAGCCTGTTAGAGGTTTCTCTTACAACTCAAAATATTACAATTAAAATATTTACAAAATAGCTGCAACTTTACATCTAGAATGTTATAGCAGATTCTATGTGCTCAAATTGAGATTACCTTGCTTATATCATACCTCGGTAATCCATAGATTAACTCGATAAACCCTTATGTTTACTTTGTTCCTTGACTATTCTCTGAAATCCCTTTCAGTGACCTCT
Source organism: Cryptomeria japonica (assembly GCF_030272615.1). Lineage (NCBI taxonomy): Eukaryota > Viridiplantae > Streptophyta > Pinopsida > Cupressales > Cupressaceae > Cryptomeria > Cryptomeria japonica. The sequence goes on from NC_081411.1 coordinate 302,517,460, forward strand.
GTGTTTCTTTGTCAACTGTAACAGTCATAACACTCTGTGATTTCCCTTGATTTTCCTTTTTGTACCAGTCTTACTTCATACACACATGCACATATATCTTGTTTTAATCCTTAACTCATGTTGTATAAATAGATCTCTTATGTTGATGATCTGGTTCATGCTTCAATCTTACAAACATTCTTTATCAAATGAATAACCATACAAAATAATTCATTGGATAGATGACCTCAAAATCATATACACAATCTTTAAGTGCAATTTCCAATGTGATAACGATTACTTGTTCCTCGATCTTTGTAACACGTTTCCCATATATGTCTAGGTTCAGTGAATCTGGTAACACATTTCACTCAGTGTGTGTTCACTCGGTATATCATTCTTGTTGCTCGATAGACATAGAGTGTTGCTCAGTAGACATAGAGTGTTACTCGGTAGACAGCTCGGTGTATACTAGGCTCTGAGGCTACTTTCTTCTATAACTGACTGCACTGTGCTTACTGACTGAATGATTCGGTAGTAGTCACCAACTAGAATAACTTTGAACATAAGAATAATGGCAACTTAGTAAGTAGTAACAGTCTCCCCTTTTGACATTAGTTGAGATTTTTGACAAAACTACTTTCAAAGTTATAACCCAAAAATCTATATACCTACAAAATTTGACTAAACTGGCAGTATATATATTTGTCAATGAAATAGTATATTCAAATATACTCCCCTTATCAATATACTATACATAACTCTGATTTTTGCATGCTCGGTGATCAATGTTCTGTGTGCTGCACTTGTTCTTTGCTCTTTGATTACTGCTCGGTGGTTACTGCTTTGTTCACAGCTTGGTTTACTGCTCCCCCTATCAAATTCAACTGTGCATTAGGATACTCTTCTCGGTATACTCCCCTTGTATACCACACTCCCCCTGTATACTTTGATACTATACTCCCCCTTTTTGACAAACATAAAAACTTAGTTACCACTCGGTGGAGGCAACTGGTCAAAAATGGATTTATAATTTGTCCTTGCATCAGTGAGAGTGACAGAGAGGGCATCCTTGACACTGTCCATTAAAGAATTATGTGCTTGAATGTCAGCTAATAGTGAAATTAAACCATCTAATATGCTTCCCTCTTGTGTAGTAGATAAGTAGGTGGCTCGGTTGATCTGTTCTTGGATGGAGGACAAGTGTGGAATCAATAAGGTTTCCAGAGTCATAATGTCCATCCTTATTTTGTGCTCTACATTCCTGAGTTCCAATTGTTGAGCCATGAGATTTTGTAACTTTGTATAAAAATTCTGAATAGAATTTGGTTGTGTGGTCAACTTATTTGAGAGATTGGTGATCTCTTTCTCAATCGCTTCTATTTTATTTTTTATATCTTTAATGAATAAAGAGAATGTACAGAGTTTCTCAAATAGATAAAGAATGTGTTTGAGTTGAGGGGACAACTTAGCAATAAATTTGACAAGTTTAACTTTGCCAATAGCAATATCTTTCTGTACCTCTTCAATCATTTTTGCAGTGAGCTCTTTGTCCTTTAACTTGCTTAAATATTCAGATGCATCTGCTTCAGATGTCTCTATCTGATTGTGGAGTTCATCCAGCTAAATATGGATGGCTGCATCTATTGACACGTAGTTGTAGGTAGCATATCTTTTAATAGTGTCTTCACCTTCTGAAGTAATTTGTTTTTCTTTTGTATGGCCATTTGTTTTTCTTGTTCTGCTTTTTCTTTGCATAGTTCACCGAATTCAATGAGTGCTTGCCATTTTAATTTAGATATGTCTACATTCGGCAACACTATTGGTTTTGATAAATCTATCTTGAAACTATGCTTTTTCATTTTCTTTTCTTTAGATTGTACCGGTTGAACTAATACAATAGCTTGGGAGGCTTGTGCATCCTCAGTAGGTTGCTCGGTAGAGGCAACACTTTTGTCGGTTTCCTTAGCCTCTGCTGAGTCCTTCGGTGGTTCTTTGCTCAGGGTCTCAGTTGTAACATTTTTGGCATTAGAAGGAGCCTGAGAGGTTTTTTCCTTGGTGGCCTGAGGAGTAGCTTCTCCTTCTATAGACTTGTGATCCTCTGTACCTTGTTCAGTATCTTGAGGAGCCTCAGTTGAAATAAACTGAATGACTGAAGGATAGGACTGAACTTGTTCCAACACTGACTCACTGGATACGAGTTTGACATATGCATTCCCTTCTATCATTTCTTGTTCTTGTGTCTCAGTCTCCATGATATCCTCATCAAGTTGTATAGTGTCAACCAGGTCTTTCTCGATGATATCCACTATTTCAACTTCACCTTGCTCATTAGCACTTGAGGTTCGAAGGATTTGTTGCCACTATTCTTTTGTCTCCTTCTCTATGTTAATATAGAGGCCATTCATCAATTTCAAGGCTCTTTGCTTGACTAGGAAGTTAGAGTGGTAGTTTTTTAGATTTTCATTTATCTCAACTACCGACATGTCTAGAAAGAGATGTACCAGACTTCATTCTCTAATCTTTTTTTTCGAGTCCATTTCATATTTCCACCTGTTATCAATATGCGAATAGAATTCTTTTGGAAGAGAGTTAGATACTTCCAATGGGACCAATCAGAATTTTAGAAGTGTACAGATGACAGCTTCTTCAATTTGTCTCTTTTCATCATCAGATCTGGATTCATACTTGACAAATTGGAATGATCCAAATCCACCATATTTCTTTAGATTTGCACAAAAATTTTCAACACTATGTACATTTTCCTTTGTACTCTTAACAACCTAAAATTTTTTAACATCTTCAGACTCTGTGTCATTGGACTCTTTAGTCAAAATGAGTCTCTGAGTAGATTTCTTATAAATTTTTGTTACCTTTGGTGTGGCAACTTTCTTTGCTTTCTTACTAGGTGACACTGCAAATGATCTTGTGTTTGGCCACTTTACTGAGGGAGTCGGTGATCCCTTTGATGTGTCCTGTTTCTTCCTCTTTAGAATTTTGCCTTTAGGAAACTTGGTGCTTAATGTAATAGCAGCCTCTTGGGCTTCAGATTCCTCCTCGGTGATGACTAGAGTGCCCTTGACAGGTGTGGAGGAAGAACCTTCTCCAAATTTCTTCGATAATGCCTTGATCATTTTTGTTGCTTTCCTTGTAGCCTTTGGTACTACAATTCTCATCTTTACTTTCTCTTTAACTTCTTCATATATTCCATACCTTAGCTCAGTAGCATGCTTTGGTAATGTAAGAAAAGCATCTATCTACTGTTGTGTGATGTCAAAATCAATCTCATAACCCATAGGTGGAAAAGATTGAGTTCTTGGTTCCATAGCATTCACATAGCAGTAGTTGGTGTCTACTTCAAAGCATATGTCATCCTTATATTTCTCCACTAGCTGGGGTGGAATTCTATACCTGTTATGCATCTTCTCTTGAAACTTGCTGAAATAATCATCCATAATATCATTAAAGTTGTCACCTAGACGTTTGATGAAGTCATTGATTTGATGGGTGATTGGTCGATGTAGCTCCCAAACTACTTTACCGACTGATGGAAAGAATTTCTCAAAATAGAAAAACATGCATACCAAAAGTGATCCAAACTTCAGTGTATTGGCCGAGTTGTTCTTCTTCGGCTTCCTTATGGTGTTTAGATTCTCAAATAGGTTTTTCAGCAATGCTTCACAAAGATCAATTTTCATTCCCTTTTTCACAATTTTGTATGCTAAATCAACTGCTGCACAGGGTACATTATTTTCCCTTGCTGATTGAAAGAAACAATAACCTATTACTCTAATGGAAAACTTTAGCTCTGCATCTATCACATTGTTCAGCTTCAATCCTCTGTAATCAGATTCCACTTTGATTAAAGCGATTAATTCCTTTTGTGATATCATTTTCTGAGCTTGGGCATGATCAAAAATAGGGTAACCGATGATTAGATGAATTATTTCCTTGGTGATTTTGAATGGTTGCTCCTCTAACCACATGAAATCATCATGAACTCTGCTCAGAACAAACTTGACCCATTGGGGTTTGAAGACACAAGGATAGGTTAGGGCTTTGGTCAATCCCTTGATCTTAATGTGTTCATACTTACTATCCAATTTCCCATCGGTACATAATTCATCATATGTGTCTTTGATTTCAACATGACCTAGTTCCTCAAATCAACATTTGGTGAAGAATATAACATCCTCAACTAGTAAAACTCTATCCGGAATGAGTGAAAATGCAGTTTTATCATCTGGTTCAGATGCTACTTTGGGAGTTAGAGAGTATTTCAGTGAGGGCTTTTCAATGTTCTTAACAATGACGAGCTTTTGGATCTTAGGTGCCATTGCAGATTTCAGATAAATACTAACAAAATATCCTTAGGGTTTGAAGACTTTCAAATGATAGACGCTTCCCACTTAGCAAATGTAAAACAAAAATTCTCAATAGATATAATCGGTAGCTTAGCTTGACAATGCATTGAGATTGATGTAAATACCTTGAATTTTGCTTTGGAGGAGGTTTGATTGCCTTTGAATCGCTTGCTCTGCTCCCTTGAAAATTTGGTAAGTGTAAAATGACTGTGTAAATGATTTAAGTACACTGTTGGCATTATGTGAACTGGCATGAGCCTTATGTAAACTAGCATGAAGACATAATGATATTATATGTTGTCATTGATGTCAATATGAGACATAGTGTGAACCGGCACATGAGATAAGTGAAGAAAGAGATACTGGCATATGTGTGAACCGGTATATGCCAAAGCGAAGCGGCACATTTGTTCAAAGTGAACCGGCATGCAGTTATGGGAACCGACACATGAAAGCACTGTATGAATACCGGTTGGTAAGGCAGCTTCCACCTCGAGGTTTCTGGTTGGAGTATCTCAAGTCTGTGTGACTCAATCGGTGATCTTTGTGTGATGAGATAGTAGTATGATGGAGGACAAATCATGTTGCCATGTAAGCTCTGTGCACATGAAGGATCTTGCATGAAGAAGACTATTCCTATCTACCTCGGGAATGTGCGATGTCTGTCAAAAAGTGATAACGCGTGATGGGTTATCAGCCTCCATGAAAACTGTGGATAATGGACGATGGAGAATGTCTTGAGATCGACTCAAGACTGGTGCATTCAATGCAGTATGTTTCAATGGTCAGGATCGAACCGTTTGAATTGCTCAACCTAATAGGTTTAGGGTTTAGGGTTTTTGCTATCGACCTGTATGTTCCCTATAAGATCGATGTTAGGTTTCTGTCTAAAGTTGTTGGCAAAAAGTTGTGAGTGTGTATCCAACGAAAGTGATACAAGATTCTTGCCAGACCATAGGAGAAAAGAGATACCTGCAAAGTGTATGTATAGAAGAAAAAGAGGAGCCTAAATGGATCTGTATTAGTATTAAGTACTGTTAACAAATCATTGTAATACCTGTTGATCTCTAACCACTTCAACAGTTGCAAAATCCCCTAACAGGTAGCCTTAACTGGCTTGATTCAAAATCCCTTAAATCGGGTGGTCTTAAATGGCTTTCCGTAAATCCCTTAACCAGGTAGCTCGAAGCTAATGAGTTTTGAGAAGCTAGAGAAGCTTAGGAGATCCTTTTAGCTATTGAGTTCTTAAAATCCTCTAACAAGGTGACCCTACCGGGTTTAACGCTTAACCAGGTATCCCTTAACCGGGTGATCCCTAACAGGATCGGTTCCTACTAGAACCTATTGTAATGTTCTTAATTGGACAAGGCTCCTAATAGAGCGGACTTCTAAAGAGTTCAAAAAGCAGCTTGTGGGTATTCATCCCCATCGTGGTTTTTCCTAGTTGGGTTTCCACGTCAAAAATATGTGTGTCATGTGAAATGCTTTTGTCTTGTGATGCTTTGTTTTATCTGTTATGCACATGAAGTTTCTATGTTTTATGCCTGTCTATAAAACATATTGAACTCACTGTTGTGAAGATTTGATGGTTAGGTCTGCTAGTTCATGCATGAGAATATTATGATAATGTGGTATTGAGCTAAGTGAAAAGCTTAGTAAGTGATCGGTTCATGACTGATTGAGTTATTCTGGATGCTACCGGTTGCACTCTGTTTTACCGGTATCTTTGTTTATCATTCATTGTGAGTGTTTGTTGTCAAACTAGTTTTTGGACTGTATTTGTGTCTGTACTGATTCACCCCCCCTCTCAGTACCAATTTGGTACTAGTGGTTCATCATTGAGTTATCATACACAATATTCCTTATCGGGCTCCGTGCAGGTTAGGTCGAAAACATTAAATGCACTCAATTCCACTAAACTCATTTACTTTCCTTTTTGTGCTTTAACCAAGTAGCCATACTTCCTTCATTTATCGACTTGATAGGCTTCCTGTAGTTACTGACTTGACAGGTTTCCTGTATAGTACTCCAAAAGACTTTGATAGAATTTCAAACTTACTAATACATCTTAGCTATGCAGATTTTGAATTAAGTACATAATAAAATAGGAACTGTTAAGGTTTAACCTTGAGAGAATGTAGTCCCTTCATACCTTTACCGATTAATTTGGAATAGGTGCACCTAACTCGGTAGGTAAGGTGCTTTCTTCATTTGACACAATTTCCTTCTTTTTCCAAATCATCTGTAATTTGTCTTTTACTTCTTCAGTGTCTCCTCTAGGTTGATCTCTGCAATCTCCAGCCAAGTGTCCAACTTTGTGATAATGAAAACATGCTATACCAGGATTTTTCCATGATCTTCAGTTGTTCTTTCCAAACCTTATAAAGCAGTTGGCACTTATGTGTCCATATCTTCCACAACATTCACACCATATCCTTGTATTGTAATCCCATGGTATTGCAGCATATTGTCAGTTAAGATCTCTATGAGTTCAGTAGCCAACAGTATTTGCTTGGTGTGCAGACCACATATAGTTCTTTTGCTTAAACTAACACTTCTCGGTACTATGTCCATATCTATTGCAGTTTTTACAAAACCTTTTGAATTTTGCCTTCTGATAATTGTTAACAGACTTTGTCCTACATTGGTTAAATATGTGACCATATTTATTGCAATTGTAACAATAACCATTAGACCTAGTGACATTTAGTTGCTTACCTTTTCTGATTTGGCACAAGTTAGCAGTATGACCTTGATTTCCATAGTAGTTGCAAATGGGCTTCTTTCTTTTGATGTTCTTCTTGATTACAGCTTGCTTTGATGATTCTCCTCTCTTGGTAGTATGGATTCCCTTCTCGATAGTGTCTTTTCCTTTGTAATCGAGTCCTCCATCTTTGTTGGGTCTTCTTGTATTTAGTTGCTCATCCAACATCTTTGATGCTTCATAACTCTTCTCCAGTGTTTCCTTGGATTTATTTTCTATTTCAAGTTCATTGGTCAACCTTGATACTTCAAGTTTCAATGCTTGATTCTCATCATCTTTCAGCTTTTCTTCATGATGTGCATAACCCAGTTGATCTGACAGATTTTGTTGAATCCCAGTCAACCTTATGATTTCATCATTCTTATCAGATACTAAAGCTTCAAGTTGTTGTATCTCTCTTTCTAGATCTCTTACTTTATCCTCGGATGTCCTCAATGCATCAAGATTTTCAGTCATCTATGTGCTGAAATGTTCATGTTCTCTTTTCATTACTTATAGTTGATCAGCCAGTGCTTTATTCTTTTCTTTCAATACTCCAACCATTTCTTCAGTCTCTTCCAATATACTGTTCTTAGATGATGTCTCAATTTATTGCACCAGCTCTTGAGAGTCCTGCAAATCATCAAACAATCTTCTTCTAACTTTTAGAGATTTTTGCATTTGTCTTTGTATGTCTGCAATCACTTGATTAGCATGATCCAACTCTTCTTGCAGATATACAATTCTCCGAGATTGTTTATAGCCTTCCATTGATAAGATCTTTCTCTTTAGGCAATTAAACCCTTTTCCAGGATTCAAGCTCTGATACCAATTGTTAGGCCCACTATGGAAAGCTAATGTACTGAGAGGGGAGGGGTGGATCAGTACTTCAAAACTTTTCTTCAACAATAACTTTACTGTTAAGCATAAATTGAATATTGTTGTAGCATAATATAATGCTAAAACAAATGAATAATAATCATACATGATTCACTACATAACACATATATTTTGGTTACGCAGAAACTCTTGGTTAGAGAGAAAAAATGTGGTGGGGATGGCACCCACAACTTCACTACTGCAATAATAAAGGTTGCTCGGTTAGAGCTACATGTTTAGCTATTTTTGATAGCTTACCCTGTTAGGAGTATCAAGATCTGTTAGATCTACCTTGCTAAAGGATTTTACAACACTTATTCTAAATGTTGCACCTGGTTAGAGGCTTTACAATTTATAGACTTAGTTAGAGTCTTTTACCCTATTAGAGGTTTCTCTTACAACTCAAAATATTACAATTAAAATCTTTACAAAATATCTGCAACTTTACATCTGGAATGTTATAGTAGATTCCATGTGCTCAAATTGAGATTACCTTGCTTATAGAATACCTCGGTAATCCATAGATTAACTCGGTAAACCCTTCTGTTTACTTTGTTCCTTGACTGTTCTCTGAAATCCCTCTCGGTGACCTCTGTGTTTCTCTGTCAACTGTAACAGTCATAACACTCTATGATTTTCCATGATTTTCCTTTTTGTACCAGTCTTGCTTCATACACACATGCACATATATCTTGTTTTAATCCTTAACTCATGCTGTATAAATAGATCTCTTATGTCGGTGATCTGGTTCATACTTCGATCATACAAACATGATTTATCAAATGAATAACCATACAAAATATTTCATTGGATAGATGACCAGAAAATCATACACAATCTTTAAGTGCAATTTACAATGTGATAACAGTTACTTGTTCCTCGATCTTTGTAACACGTGTCCCATATATGTCCAGGTTCAGTGAATCTGGTAACACATTTCACTTGGTGTGTGTTCACTGGATATATCATTCTTGTTGCTCAATAGACATAGAGTGTTACTCGATAGACAACTCAGTGTATACTAGGCTCTGAGACTAGTTTCTTCTATAACCGACTGCACTATGCTCACTGACTGAATGATTCGATAGTAGTAACCGACTAGAATAACTTTGAACATAAGACTAATGGAAACTAAGTAAGTAGTAACAGTTCATTCTTTTGTAAAGAATGAAGACAAAATTATTGATCTAAAAGGACAAATTATAAATTTATACGTTCATTTTATTAACCTAGAAACCAGAGCCAAGGAGTTCCAAAAAGGCAATGTCTCTTTGTCATTATGGATGAGGTTATGAGAAAAATTGCTATGGGATTTGTCTCATGATAGAGTAAGCTAATGAGGAAAACCAAGAAACATTAGGGAACAAGTCATCTTTAGGAAGAGGAGTGGATAGACGAAGAACTAGACCAGAATGATTTGAAGGACAAAACTGGAGGTTGACAACGAACTAAGAAATTCCTAATAGAAAATGATGCAAAGGTTCATAATGGGATGCTCGACATTGTACCTTTTTCATGCTTTTTAAAATATTAATAGTAGATTCCTATAGTAGAATTAAAGTAGCATGTTATGGGTTAGGTTTTACAATTATACGGTTTCTAATTTTAATTATGTTTTAAATATGTTTAATGGTGATGACTAAAATATTGGTTAATTTTTATAATGATACTATTATTAGTGCTTAGAGAAGCATGTGAAAAATTGCCTTATCTTTGGATCTTTGTGTATGATCTTAGGGGGAGATTGTTGGAGATTGCTAGTGATGATTTATTCCTTTTCATTGATTGTTTTTAACATTCATATGTTGCCATCAGTGCCAAAGGGGGAGATTGCTGGATATTTTTGCTGCTAGGATATGTTGGTGTCACAAATGTCAACAAATTAATATTTGTACATTTTCACATTTCATATGTATGTCTATGTGAGCTTCTAGATTATATTGTGTGATCTTTTTGGTATCAACGTTTCAGATCACACTATGATGGATCCCAAAGTGTGATCCAAAATGTTTATACAAAAAATCTCAGACAATATAATCCAGAAGATCACATAGATATGTCAACATATTCCTGTGTTTTGGTGTTGTAGAGAGTTGTTTGTGTGTTTTAGTGATTGCAGAGAATTGAGCCAATTGTATTGCAGTGTTCTGATATTTGAACTATTGAGCTCTGGTATGATCATATATTTTGTTGTTGATCTAGGAGAGTGTTTGGGATGTTCCTATGTATCTTCAATTCATATGGTTTGTAATTTGATTCTCCTCAAGTTATCTTTCTTTTCTGAGTTGTTGTTGTTGAGCTTGAGTGCTAGCGTGTTGGTCGATGAAGATTTGATTAAGTGGTGTTAGTGCAGCTATTGCGGATGGTCTTAACATTCTTGTTGGCATTTCTTAATTTTTTCCTATTTGTTTTGGTGGTCCACATTGATCTTTGTGTGTGTTATTGAAGATCTTATGGGTCAGGTGATATTCTTCATTTTATGGTGTATTTTCGATGGTGTAACATGTTGCAGATGATCTTGTTGAGATTTTTGGTGGTATTGTGTGTTCGAGGATTTGATTTGGTTTCATGATATGTCATCTATGGCATTGTATTGGTCTAGTGGTTCATTTATGTATTGTGTGGTACAATTTTATAATTAGGTGTTGAGGGTTTTGCCAACCTTGTACAATTTTATAATTAGGTGTTGAGGGTTTTGCCAACCTTGTAGTCAAGGTTGATGATTTGTAAAAATAGGTGTTATATTCATGTAATTTGGGTATGGGTATTGAGTTTACTTTATCAGAGAGTGGTGTATGTGCGAACAAGTGAATTTATCCTTTGGTGTGGTGTATTGAGAAAAGAGTGTTGCAAGTCAGACAGTTGGGCTTAACTAGAACTATCATCAGGCATTAGGAGATGCTATTCTTTCAGTTTATCTTAACCAGATTGTAGGCCAAATATCATTGTAAGGTAGTGAACCTTCCTTGAGGGTTGTACCCTTCTAGATTGTCATATTATGAGCAATGAGATCTACGAAGTGTGATTGAATGTATGTTCATTCCCCATTGTAATATTTACAAATACTTTCGTAGAGTATCATCTTATTGTGGGTAGGTTCCCACTATCGTTTTCCCCTTAACCGGGTTTTTCGACGTTAAAATTTTGGTGTTATGTGTGTTGTTGTTATTATGCTTATCTTAGTTCTTGTTGTAGTTGATCAGATCTAAGATTGTACTTAAATTGTTTAATCTGGTGAAACTGATTCATCCCCCCTCTTAATTTTCCTTTATTATTGTTGCCAATTGGCACAACCTTTTAATTTTATTGATAGGTGAGGTTGTTATAGGTCTGATGCCCTGAGTTCATTTTTTTGTAAAGAATTAAGGCAAAATTATTTATCTAAAGGGACAAATTATAAATTTATAGGTTCTTGTTATGAACCTAGAAACCAAAGAAAAGGAGTTCCAAAAAGACAATGTCTCTTTGTCATTATGGATGAGGTTATGAGAAAATTTGCTATTGGATTTATCTCATGATAGAGAAAGCTAATGAGGAAAACCAAGAAACATTAGGGAACAAGTCATCTTTAGGAGGAGGATTGGATAGATGAAGAATTGGACCGGAATGATTCGAAGGACCAAATAAGGAGTTTGACAAGGAACTACAAAATTCCTAATTGAAAATGATGCAAAGGTTCATGATGGGATGCTCAACATTGTACCTTTCTCCTGCTTTTTTAAATATTAATAGTAGATGCCTGTAGTAGAATTAAAGTACCATGTTATGGGTTAGGTTTTACAATTATAGGGTTTCTAATTTTAATTATCTTTTAACTATGTTTAATGGTGATGACTAAAAAATTGGTTAATTTTTACAGTGATATTGTTATTAGTGCTTAGAGAAGCACATGAAAAATTGCCCTATCTTTGGAGCTTTGCGTATGATCTTAGGGGGATATTGTTGGAGATTGCTAGTGATGATTTATTCCTTTTCATTGATTGTTTTTCACATTCATATGTTGCCATCAATGCCAAAGGGGGAGATTGTTGGATATTTTTACTGCTAGGATATTTTGGTGTCACGTATGTCAACATATTAATATTTGTACATTTTCACAATCCATATGTATGTCTATGTGAGCTTCTGGATTAGATTGTGTGAGCTTTTTGGTATCAATGTTTTGGATCACACTATGATGGATCACAGAGGGTGATCTGAAACATTAATACAAAAAGGATCACACAATTTAATCCAGAAGCTCACATAGACATGTTAACATAATCCTGGGTTTTGGTGTTGCAGAGAGTTATTTTGGTGTTCCAATGATTGCTGAGAATTGAGCTAGTTGTATTGCAGTGTTATGATATTTGATTTGTTGAGCTCCGATATTATCATATCTTTTGTTGTGGATCTAGGAAAGTGTTTGGGATGTTCTTATGCATCTTCAATTCATATGGTTTGTAATTTGATGCTCCACAAGTTATCTTTCTTGTCTGAGTTGTTGCTACTGAGCTTGAGTGTTAGCGTGTTGATCGATGAAGATTTGATTAAGTGGTATTGGTGCAGCTATTGTGGATGGTCTTAACATTCTTGTTGGTATTTCTTAATTATGTCCTATTTATTTTTGTGGTCCACATTGATCTTTCTGCACGTTATTGAAGATCTTTTGGGTCTGGTGATATTCTTCATGTTATGGTGTATTTTCGATGAAGTAACGTGTTGCAGACAATCTTGGTGAGATTTTTGGTGGTGTTGTGTGTTCAAGGATTTGATTTGGGTCCATGCTATATCATCTATGGCATTGTATTTATCCAATGGTTCATTTATGTATCATGTGGTATAATTTTATAATTAGGTGTTGACGGTTTGGCCAACCTTGTAGTCAAGGTTGATGATTTGTATAAATAGGTGTTATATTCATGTAATATGGGTATGGGTGTTGAGTTTACATTATCATAGATTGGTGTATGTTTCAATAAGTGAATTTATCCTTCTATGTGGTATATTGAGAAAAGAGTGTTGCAAGTCAAACAATTGTGCTTAACTAGAACTGACATCAGGCATTAGGAGATGCTATTCTTTGAGTTCATCTTAACTAGATTGTAGGCCAAATATCATTCTAAGGTAGTGAACCTTCCCTGAGGGTTGTACACTTTTTGATTGTCATATTTTGAGCAGTGAGATCTAGGAAGTGTGACTAAATGTATGTCCATTCCCTATTATAATATTGACACATACTAATATAGAGTATCATCTTATTGTGGGTAGGTTCCCACTATGGTTTTTCTCTTAATTGGGTTTTTCGATGTCAAAATCTTGGTGTTATGTGTGTTGTTGTTATTGTGTTTATCTTAGTTCTTGTTGTAGTTGATTAGATCTAAGATTGTGCTTAAATTGTTTAATTCGGTGAAACTGATTCACTCCTCCTCTTAGTTTTTCTTTATTATTGTTTCCAATAGGGATAACCTTATGCTTTTATTATAGGTGAGGTTGTTATAGGTTTGATGCCTTGATTTTATTCTTTTGTAAAGAATGAAGACAAAATTACTGATCTTAAAGGACAAATTATAAATTTACAGGCTCATGTTATGAACCTAGAAACTAGAGCAAAGGAGTTATGAAAAGACAATGTCTCTTTGTCATTATGGATGAGGTTATGAGAAAAATTGCTATGGGATTTGTCTCATGATAGAGAAAGCTAATGAGGAAAACCAAGAAACATTAGGGAACAAGTCATCTTTACAAGGAGGAGTGGATAGACAAAGAACCAGACCGGAATGATTCGAAGTACCAAATAAGGAGGTTGACAAGTAACTAAGAAATTCCTAATAGAAAATGATGTAAAGGTTCATGATGAGATGCTTGACATTGTACCTTTTTTGATATTTTTTAAAGTTTAATAGTAGATTCCTGTAGTAGTATTAAAGTAGCATGTTATGGGTTAGGTTTTACGATGATAGGGTTTTTAATTTTAATTATCTTTTATATATGTTTAATGGTGACGACTAAAACATTGGTTAATTTTTACAATGATACTATTATTAGTTCTTATTTAGGATCTGGTTTATATGATACTATGACTATCTTTGATTATATGTTATTTCTTTGGGTGGATAGCCCCTTTCAAGAGGGTTGTGTTTTGGGTTCAAGTATTTTTTATTACTTGTTGGTGGGTTAGCTTCATGAATTTTGTTGGGATTCTTGTTGTGTGATGTTATTTGTTGTTTATGTGCTGCTTTGATATATTGTTCAATGTCTTATCTCTATGAAGGATCAAGTCCCTTTCCCCTTCTTAAGTAATAAAAAATAATTTGTCCCCCCTATTGTGAAAAATAAACCATATATTTAATGATAAAATCATAAATAAAAACATAAAAGTTCATTTATAAATAAATGATTAAACTTATATTATATATAAGTTTTTATTATTTAATTTAATAATAAATAAAATATATATTTAATATTAAATAATATTAATATGAGAGAAGAGGTGAGTGAAGAGCTCCTTCGAATTCAAGTGGTCACCTACCATTTTTGCTTCTTGGAGATTTCATTCTTTGCATGATAATTTGATTGGTGCTCTTGGTCATCCTTGGTTTATTTTGACCTCTTGATTGAATTCTCTTCTATTATTATTTTGTTGTGCATTGTAGTTGAGTTGGTTCAATTGCTTGATAATGATTGATTGTCCTTGTCTAAGGGTTAATTGTATTATTTTTTTTTTGAATATTTAAATGTTAAATCTCATCCGCTTAAAATAATGCTTGAACCCTTAAACTTGTCTACCTTCACTTGGCTACAACCAATAAGTTGTTACTAACTCTACAACACCAATCATACTAGCTACAACTAAATACCTCTCCCAGACCATCTGGTAGATGGGAGATGGAGTTGATATGGGAAAGGATAGTTAAACAATAAGGGCTCAAAAACCTATAATATCAAACTAATGTTAAGACAGTAGAGATTAGAAGTATCAAGAAGTCTCCTTATAGGGATGTTGTGAATGGAGACACTCTTGAGAAGGTGTGGCCTCAATTTTCAATATTTCTACAAATCATGGAGGAGTTTTGTTGGTTGGCTCAACAAAAATGCAAAGAGGTAGACTAGGAGAGATGGTAAGATGCCCCTTTCACTTAAAATTCTTTATGTTTCCCTAATGCAAATATGGAAAAAGATCTAAAATATGATAAAAATAGAATAAGAAAAATACTATCTTTATTTTTTGGTAATCTAATTTATTTACATCCCACTATATTTTAATCATTGAATTGAAAGTGTATAGAAGAAACTAATATCCTTTTGTAGAATGATCTAAAAAAGGATATTTGTAGTTTTTCAAAGAACCATGACATGTAGGAATGGGTTGTTAGAAAATAATTTTTGAACCTTGGGAAATCTAATTTCAATGACCTAACTTGGTTTCCTAAAGAAAACTTTGAAGTAGTGACCAAGTCTGCACCTACGTGGCTAGAAATTAAGAATGTTCCCCATAATTATAAAAATTCATACCTAAAATGTTCAAACCTATTAGAAATTTTATGAAAATTTTGGATTCATGAGTTTCTCTTCCTCACCTAAATGTTAGGATTGTGATTTCCATTAACTTGAATGTTGAAATTTTGTATATGATCTTTGTTCAACATGATAATAGAACTATAATATTTGATGTTAGGTTTCTTGAATACGCTAATTCCTAATTTTTATTTCAAATAAATGTTCATATTAGGAAGGACTATCCTAAATCAAGAAGAATAGAAGGGGTATTTAAATAAAGAAGGGTAAAGTAAAGGAAAACACCCTTAATTGCAAGGACAATTTTGTTAAAACTTTTGACCTTAGTAAAGAAAGTAGACCAAACATGGAGGGTAAAGACAATTTCCTAGACTATTTGGATAACCCAAATGTCTTTATGGTAGAATATGTTAAAGTTAACATGGAAGACCCCTTGTTTGATGGGGAAATTGATGTTATCAGAGCTAAGACCTCCTCTACTCATGATCCCATCTCAATTTTTGTCCAAAGAAAAAAATAAAGTCTTCCCCCAAGTCCTAAAATTTCTTATAATGTAGCCATAGAAAACATTTAGGATAGAGTAGAAAATGTAAGGTAATCATTAGAATTGTCTCACTAAGGAGTGGTAAATGAGGCCCTAGTCAAAAAATCCTATCTCAAAATAGGTGATGAAGAATTTGGAATGGAGATGATCTTGCCTTCTTTTAATCCTTTATTATATAGATAAAATATTGATATTTATCTCCCTCTATTGAAGAAAAATTGTATAAAAGTGGTGAACAAAAAGAGAAAATTGAATGATAGACCTAAAAACTTGGGCTCTAGTAGTGAGAAAAAAGTGGCTAATAAACGAAAAGAAGATAAGATTCCAAAGCATTTTGGTAAACTATATAGAAACTAGGAAAACCCCTTATTTCCTAAACCTAAATGAATTTTACCATCTATAGTTGGAACATCAGGAGCTTGGAACCATCAAACAAGTTTTGTAGGACTTCTATTCAAAATATATATTACACATACTATTGCTTCTTTCTAGAAATCATTACACAAGTTTGTTGACTTCGACTAAGATTTAGCCATATTTGTTATGGTTCTATTCTTCCTCTACCAAATCATTATATGGTTGTATGTACCTTGTTTAAAATTATTTGTTGATCTAATAATCTATATATAAATATAGAAAGTTTTAAAACTAAATTTGCCACTGCTATTAGACCTAAGTACATTGATTAATAGTCCCCTTTTCTTTTCTACCATCTATCTTGGAACTCTTTGAATTACTGAAGATTTCAAGCTTTGGGTTGAGAAAAATATATAGTTTTAATTACAGAATTCATCAATTAGTCCTAGGAAATATATATATCCATATTAACATGGAGTCTACATAGGCCTATATATAAACTAACTTCAATGGTTCCCTTGTTCTATATGAGCTTCCCATTGGAAACATTTCTCTATGTTGTTTTGCCAATATACAACTTCCACACGAAATTTTCTATTAAATAATGGGTAGTAATCCTTTACTAATATTTTTCTACTATAATAAACTTAGACCATGAAAACCAAGGTAACCATACCTCGAACCATGATGCTATCTTTCGTAGGTTGGTTCATATAAAATTATTTAAATGATCATTTTTTGTGAGGATGGATTTGTGTAATAGGTCCAAGAAGTTGTTATCACTGTGCGTTTCCCATCCATTATTTCCCGTGTAAATATGTTGTACCTTATGTATGTATGTTTACTTAGTTGATTCTTCACCGAATTAAATATCATATTAGATCTAATTGTTGATTGTTCAATTATTTGTAGTAACTAATGTCAAAGAATAAGTAAAATTGCATATAATAATTCACCCCCTATTAGTATATTGTGTGGAATTCATAATAAACCTATTGTATTTAACAATATAATGATCAACTCATTTAAGGATTCCGTACAAGGTTTTCTAGAATTCTACCTAGGTAATATATAAGTTGGTCTAAGACTATATACAAGTACTCCATATGATGTTGAATAGGTGCATGCATATGTCAATATCATTGGACCTAAAGAAATGTATGTTTGTGCTATCATTTGGAACCCTATTAGGCCACATTATATGTTAAAAAGTATTTATGGTGGATCTCATGAATGTTTTCCTGTTACTAAACCTACTATAATGGGCTACTATCTCGAGGAGGTCAGTAGGCTTTTGGGGTGTAAGTCCCCATCCGATTCTCAGCGTGTGGAAGTTGTGGTGATTGACAAACGGTTAATGCCAAGCTACAATGTATGAGAACTAGATGAAAAACTTATATAGGGGGAAGCAGAGTAAACCATCATTCATGAGAGAGTGTTTCTACAGTGTGCTTTACTTTCTACAATTGAAGGTTCATGGTGAAGAAAGCCAAGGAGGACCAAAACAGCATTCCAGCGAGCAAAGGTGTTCAAAGTGATTGTAGAGTAATGGTGTGAGTAGAAGTAGTGGAGAAAGCAGTGTGACTTGGAGTCCTTGTTCAAGGAGGGGGCCTAGGTCATGTACTAGGTAAGTCATTGTCGTCTCACGAGAGTGTGCATGGTGTGCTAGGTTAAGTTCTGAAGGAGACATGGTCTCTATGGATTTGGAGTCTATGTGAGAAGCTACAGCTAAGGGTAAAGTGTAGTATGATCAGTACTTGTGTTTCAAGAGTAGGCATGAATCGAGGGGCAAGAACTTATAATCGGGTGCTTTGGGAAGTACTCAGGGTAGTGACCAACAACATTGTTGGAATTGGTTGTAGACCAGGTTGGGGGTCATTTCTTCATATCAATAAAGCTATCTAATTGCCCTAGTATTGTGTTCATTGTGTAAAGATTTTTGATGTGCAAGATTGTACGTTGTTGTGGAAGTGTGTGTGTAGGTTCTGGAGCTTGGGAGTGCTAATAGGTGTAGCTTGAGATCTTGGAAGTGCTTGGATCTCACAAACAAGTGCCCAAAATATCGTCGGTGCTGGATGGGTCAATCTAGCCCCATGATAGGTTGTATCAGAGTACTAGGTTTTGATGCCCCCAAGCTAGCACACTAAGTGATTTCATTTTTTTAACAGTCATGGCAAGGGGTAGGGATGCTAACTGGGAGTCAGAAGGAGAGCAGGGCTCACCCCATGGTTATGTAAATGAAAGGAATGCCACCTTGAAGACCAAGGATAAGCCTAATGACCTAGACAACCGTTTGGAGTCTTTGGAAGATGCGGCTCTACCGAAGTGCATTGAAGTTGCAGAAGGACTATTGGACTTAGCTGAAGGAGATATCAAGGATATCTAGGTTTGGTATGGTCAGGAAAATGTAGAGCAAGCTAGGATCGAAGATGAGTTGAAGAAGACACTCCTAGAGATTAGATTTGTCAAAAGTTATGTCTCTCAGGCAGGGATTACGAAGGGAACAAGAGTTTCACCACCTGAAAATTATGAGGGTGACCAAGATGACAAGGTGATGGAGAGTTTTTTCTTTGACATGGGAAGGTACCTAGAATCCATGAGGGGATTGACGGAAAAAGAAAAAGTGGATGCGACCACATGATTCCTCACTAGAGCAGCTAGGCTTTGGTGGAGGGCCAGACTTCAGGATATGGAGGGTGGTAGGATGGTAGAAAAGGTAGACATATGGGAAGAGTTGCAAGATGCACTCAAGGAGTAGTTTAAGCTAGATAATGTAGGTTGGACCTCCTTCAAACATCTTTTAGACCTGAAGCAAACAGGGAAGATCAGAGATTACATCAAATCTTTCTGGGTTCTTATGTTGGAATTCCCAAATATTGACCAAGATTTTAAGTTATATCACTTCTTGAAAGGTTTGGCTCCATGGGCTCAGAATGAGCTCCGAAAGATGAAGGTCCCAAATTTCAAGGAGGCCATTTCAGTCGTGGATCGAATGGTTGACTACAAGGATTTTCCAAAGGCACATGATGCTTCGAGTGGATCCAACACCCTGAAGAAAGACAAGAAGCAGTTATAACCCAAGGATGAAAGAAAGTCTAAGGGAAAGTGGGACTCTTCAAGCAATAAGAAGAGTGGGATAGGAAAGTCCTCAAATAGAAAAAGTTCAAGTCAGGGTTCAAAAGACACCGAGTCAAAGAATGATAGGAGAGGGCGTGGGTGCTTCATTTGTGGTGGCTCAGAACATTGGGCGAGAGACTGTCTGCAACAACATAGGCTGAAATCTACACTAATAGGAGCAGATCAGGATGGTCATATTGTAGGGATGGGTGTGATCCAGTGTTTGAGTGCAGTCAATGCCACTGAGTAGCCTAAGGCTATAGCTGCCAAACCTAAGAACTGAAACAAGTTGTGTTATGTGGGAGCTTAGATGAATGGGAAGTACACAATGGCTATGGTGGATTGAGGAGCCACTCACAAATTTATCTCAGCTGGGAGAGCTCAAGATCTGGGGTTGAAGGTACAGGCAGATGCATGCTCTTTCAAGGCAATGAATTCCCCATTCAAGAAGATACATAGTATAGTTCAAGACATACCACTGAAAGTCAGCTCATGGCAGGGTTGCATGGATCTGACAGTGATCGAGATGGATGATTTTGAGTTGATATTGGGTCAGGAGTTCTTGAAGATCGACAAGGTTGTGATAATTCCTCACTTGGATTCATTGGTGTTTCTTGATCCTAAGTAGACATTCTTGGTGAAGATGATAGAGAGGTGATAATTTGGGAAGGCTTTGATGGTTTAGGCATTGCGAATGTAAAAGGCGGCTAAGAAGCATGACAAAGAACCGATGTTTCTAGCAGTGCTACTTGGAGGTTGGGATGAACTAGAGGATGTGTAGGAGACACCCATTCCACCCAAAGTAGAGGTAGTAATTTTGGAGTTTGAGGACAAAATGGTAGTCAAGCTACCCACACAACTCCCAATGAGAAGAACTATAGATCACAAGATAGAATTGGTACTAGGGGTGAAGCCACCAGCACAGGCTCTGTACAAGTTATCTGGTCTAGAGATGGTAGAATTGAAGAGGCAGTTAGAGGAGCTGGTTGAGGTGGGTTACATCAAGCCATCTCGTTCTTTGTATGGGGGGTCTATTTTATTTCAGAAAAAGAAAGATAGAACATTAAGGTTTTGTATTGAATTCAGGGCCCTAAACAAGTTAACCATCAAGAACAATTATCCCCTACCTCTTATTGCTGATTACTTTGACTTCTTGTTTGGGGCAAAGGTCTTTAGAAAACTTTATCTTAAGTAGGGCTACTATCAAATGAGAATTGCAGCAGGAGATGAAGAGAAGCTTGCATGTGTGACTAGGTATGGGTCATATGAGCTCATGGTGATGCCATTCGGGCTATGAAATGCACCAACAACATTTTGTAGACTCATGAACGATGTGTTATGACCATTGTTGGATAAGTCTGTGGTGGTGTATTTAGATGATATACTACTTTACAACAAGAACATGGAGGAGCACAACCAACACTTGGTAGAAGTATTTCAGTTGCTCTAGGAGCACAAGCTCTTTGTCAAGAAGGAAAAGTGTGCATTTTCTCAAGAAGAGGTACACTTATTGGGGCATATCATAGGGAAAAGATTCATTCTTCCATATCTAGAGAAGCTAACAACAATCTAGGATTGGGAACCCTTGCAAAATGTACATGAAGTGAGGTCGTTTCTTGGTCTGGTGAATAACTATAGGATGTTTGTTGAAGGGTTTTCCAAATATGCTATGCCATTAACAGAACTTCTAAAGAAGGACTGGAAGTGGAAGTGGTCAGATAGCCTTTGAGACACTCAAGGAGAGACTCACATCAGCACCAATGTTGGTATTGCCTGATTTCACAGGGCTATTCTAGGTTCAAAGAGATGATTCGGACTTTGCAGTTGGAGGGGTCTTGAAGAAAGATGGACATCCAATGGCCTACAAGTCAAGATAGTTGCAAGACATGGAGAGGAATTATCTTGCCCATGAGAAGGAAATGACTGGGATCATTCATTGTCTTCAAACTTGGAGGCACTATCTCTTGGGGACATAGTTTTTGGTGCAGATAGACAATTTTTCCTCAACTTATTTCAAGACTCGGCTGAAGTTAACTCCAAAGAAAGACAGGTGGCAAGATTTCTTGGCAGAGTTTGATTTTGAGATCCTCTACAACCCTAGAAAGAAGAATGTTGTAGTGGATTCTCTAAGCAGAAAGGGACAATTAGCTACTATTAAAGGGGACAAGGAGGCATGACCTAGGGCCATCTGAGTGGAACTATCTAGCAAGGTGTTGTAGTCTATTAGGGAGGGTTATGTGATGGATCTTTAGGCAAAAAAGTTGTACAAGTAGGCAAAGGAGGGCAAGATTTGGAAGTTCACTACTAGGGATGGATTGTTGTTGTTCACCCAGGATTGAGTTTACCTCCCAAAGTGGAAGAATGTGAGGAGAGAAGTTCTTAATGAATGTCATGATAGCCTATGGGCAAGCCATCTAGGACAAAAGAGAACCTTTACATTGGTTGAGAGAGGCTTCTACTGGTAGAATATGAGGAAGGATGTGGATGAGTATGTCAAGAGTTGTCTCATTTGTCAATAAGATAAGGAGGTAACAAAACCTCTGAGAGGCTTGTTGCATCCCTTACCCATACCAGTGAGACCATGGGAAAGTGTGAGTATGGACTTCATCACAGGGTTGCCAGAAGTGGATGGGTATAGAAGCATCATGGTTGTGGTTGATAGGTTCTCAAAGTATGTTGTATTTTTACCATGCAAGGTACCGTGCAAGCCAAGGATGCTACCAACTACTTCTTAAGGAATATGGTGAAGTATTGGGGTGTTCCGCTGAGTATCATTAGTGACAGGGATGCTCTATTTACTAGCAATTTTTGGGAGGAGATGTTCAAGTTAAATGCGATAAATTTGCTCATGTCGATGAGTCATCACCCAAAGATAGATAGATAGACCAAAAGGATTGATGGGATTTTGGAGGACTATCTTAAGAATTTTGTTTGGTCAGACCAATCCAACTGGCCTAAGTTGTTGGACCCAACGCATTTTAGTTACAACATGCAAAAGAGTGCATCGAGTCAGTATTCACCTTTTGAATTGGCTACATGGTAGCATCCACTAACTCCTCATACTATGTTGAATGGATATGTCGAGGATTGTCTAGATGCAAAGGATATATTGAAGGAGTGGAAAGAGCAAGTGGATCATGCAAGGCATAACTTGATCAAGACTGTAGAAAGAATGAAGTATTATGTAGAATTAGGGAGGATAAATGTAGAGTTCAAAGTTGGTGACAAGGTCTTTCTCAGGATGGACCCAATTCAGTTTAACCACCCAAGGGGTTGAGTGCAACACTTGGTTGTAGATTTGATGGACCATTCATAATCACAGAGCGGATTGGGAAAGTTGCATATAAGTTGAAGTTTCTAGCTCATCTTAGAGTTCATAATTTTTTCCATGTTATCCAACTCCCTCTATATCATCAGGATAAAGAGGACAATAACAAGAACATACCAACCTTAGGACCAGCATTTGTCAAGGACAGGCCGGGACTAGAAGTGGAGGAAGTGATTGTTGTAAAGGAGAGAGGATTTGGAGACAAGGGGTGGAGGGAGTTCTTAGTTCATTGGCAAGGCCAATCCTGAGAAGAGGCAACTTGGGAGAAGGCTGAGAACATCTAGAAATATGAAGCCAAGGTTTTGGAGTTCTTGGATCGAAACTCCAGCCTCCCCTTCTAAGTTTAAACAAACTTGTGGGCCTTAGTAGCACAAGTCTGGGACTGTGTTTCCAGTGTCGAGGAAGTCACCTATTTTAGGTGGGGGAAGATGTAAAGGGCTGCTGTCTTGAGGAGGTCAATAGGATTTTGGGGTGTAAGTCCCCATCTGATTCTCAACAAGTAGAAGTTGTGGTAATTGAAAAACATTTAATGCCAAGCTACAGTTGTGTGAGAACTGGACGAAAAACATATATAGGGGGGAGCAGAGTACCCCACCATTCATGAGAGAACATTTCAACAGTGTGCTTTACTTTCTATAGGAGAAGGTTCATGGTGGAGAAATTCAAGGATGACCAAAACAACATTCCAGTGAGCGAAGATGTTCAGAGTGATTGTAGAGCAGTGGTGTGAGTAGAACCAGCAAAGAAACCATTATAACTTAGAGTCCATGTTCAGGGAGGGGGCCTAGGTCATGTACTAGGTAAGTCATCATCAACTCACAAGAGATTTTGTGGTGTGCTAGGTTGAGTTCCAAAGGAGACAGGGTCTTTGTGGATTTGGAGTCTACGTGAGAAGCTACAACCAGGGGCAAGGTGCAATGTGATCAGTACCAGTGTTTCAAGAGTAGGTGTGAATCCAAGGGAAAGAACTTATAATCAGGTGCTTTGCGAAGTACTTGAGGTAGTGACCAAAAACATATTTATAATTAATTGTAGATTGCGATGAGGGCCATTTCTTTATATCAATAAAGCTATCTTATTGCCCCAATATTGTGTTCATTGTGTAAAGATTTCCACTATGCAAGATTGTACATTGTTTTGCAAGTGTGTGTGTAGGTTCTGGAGCTTGTGAGTGCTAATAGGTGTAGTCTAAGATCTTGGAAGTGCTTGGATCTCACAGACAAGTGTCCAAAAGATCATCGGTGCCACATGGATCAATCTAGCCCTATGACACCTACTACCACCTAAGAGTGCAATGAAAGTCAATATATTTTTGGTATAGATCAGATACCATAGGAAGTTCCTAATGGGTTATCCTACTATTGTCACACCACTAGAAGAATTGTTGAAGAAGACAAAAGGGAAGATTATCACCTAGAGTGAAGAACATCAGAAACAATTTGATAGCTTGAAACAAAATATTGTAGCAACACCAATCCTTATATTTTTGGATTGGAATAATACTTGCCAAGTTCATTTATAGTCTTTTTGTATCACCATAAGAGCAACGTTGGATCAAAATAAAAGGAGAAAAGAGAATCCTATCACCTTTTCCATTAGGAAATTGGTTACTGTAGAGCATAATTACACCACCACTAAGAGGGAGGAATTAGATATATTCTATACACCTGAAAAGTACAACCATTATCTATTATCCTCTGATTACATTTTTACAGAACATGAATTATTAAAGAGTCTACTCAACATGCATGATACACATGGCTATATATTTAGATGGTTGCTACTATTCCAATAACTTGATTTCATGATGTTGGCCATTTGGTGGAATTGATTATGTGCTACATTGATGTTTTGTCATTGATGTCAACACTAGCTATTTGGATAATTTACCGGCACCCTTCTAGTCTCGATATGTTGAGTGGTTTTTGGTAAACTTGGATCCGACATGATCCAGTAGACTTTGATATAGTCTGGTGATGGAATTGGATTGTTCATGATACTTATACTCATAATTGGTCAGTTAGTTCTGGTCTAGAGATCGGATGCTATCTTGCTTGCTTAGAAGATTGGTTTTTAGTTTTGGTGAGGGTTTCACTGATAGAGATTTTGATGGAGATCTTTGATGAATTGCATAAGTGGTGTTGGTGCAGCTTCTAGTGGAGTTTCAGGATGTTGTTGGTCATCATGTTTGAAACTTGGCAGATGGAGATCATTGCTAAAGTGTGTGGAGCTATACTTGCTCTCGGTTGATCTAGGTTATGGATTGGATTTAATGTAACGTATCGATAGGACCTATTGATGTATTTTCAGAATGTCTTATGTGTTGATATTACTTGTTTGGTCTAAGGCCAACTCACCCTTGGGAGGGTAGAGTGGCCTTGGGGTGGAGCATTGTTTGATAGCCTTAGAGTGAGAGGCTCTCTTTGTAAGTGAGTGATCTCAAGGGGTTTTTGTGACCCTTTCTACATAGTTATTGTTTATGCATTTGGAGGTCATAAGGGCAGATATTATGGCTTGTATACCTTGGTGGTCATAAGGATGTTCCGACAAGTTTGGAACTTGTGATGTGCTCTTGGTTACCTTGTGATGGCTTGTGTTCTACCATTTTTGTAGTTTCTCCTCAGGGTATTTAGTCCACCTCTGCCCATGTAAAAAAATCACATTATGTGATGATGTTTAGCCTTGGGATGGGAATGTGTTTGTTGTGAATTTTCCATGCTTGGTTGTGTATTTCTTGAGTGTAACCCATTTAGGTCTGGGTTATCCAAGCTCGGGGGTGGCTTATAGTAACCCTAGGTTGGGAGGTGAGCCTCCATGGTCACAACCTTAAGACTTTGTATTGCAGGTTTGCTTGGAAAGGAAGGAAAAGAAAAGCTAGGAGTTGCTACCATTATTATTTGTTAATGTTGCAAATTAAAAATGTATTTATTTTTTAGGCCCTCATTTAGTAGAAATGAGAGGCTAAGTTGGGTATTCACCCTCTTTGTAAAAGCTACTACGTTGGAAATAAGAGTATCCTTTATTCCATGTTTTATCATAAAAGGAAATGCTTTCTCTTATTAAATTTTGTTCTTGTAAGAAAGTAATGAAAATAAACTTGGAGTATGTTTCTATAGTTTTGAGTTAATATCTATTTGCATTTATTTCGTGAAAATAAAATTTTTTTTACCTTTTTATTCATATTGTAAAATGATAGAAATAAATGTAATACTAAAGCATGAATGATTAGTGAAAGAAAATAAAACCCTTTCTTCTATTTATTTACTTCAAAATGCAAAATATGGTTAGATAGATTTTAATAAGAAAAATAGTATTGTATTTTACATGATGGTAATGTTTTAAATCGTTTTTAGACTATTATAGTTGTTCCTGTAATTTATTTATTTCTGCTATTTATTTATTTTAAATTGCAAAAATTAATCTAGAAAGATTAAACTATATCTAAAGTTAACTATATGACATTAAAAATGAAAATAAATACATTTATTCTAATATTTTATATCTGCTTAATGCTTATAGAAAATAGGATTTAGACAAAAGGAAATATTACATATTCATTTAGCAAAAAAAAAAGAGAGACCTATATATATATATATAAACAAATTAACTATTATTTTAATTCTAACTAAGTGGCCGTTTTAATAATAGGAAAATAAATGTATTTGTTGCTATGTAAAAGAGACTAAGTTTTAAATGCCTATTATTTAAAAAAAAAAACCAAACATATGTATATATATTTATCTACTTTAAATCCTTTGAAAATGAAGTATTCATCTATTTGTTAATGCTGGTTATTTTATTCATTTGAATAGTTAATATAAAATCCCTGCATATATAAAAATAAGAACTTACATATTTATCAGAATATATATATATATATATATATATATATATATATATATATATATATATAATTTATTTTTGAGGCGGTATTTGGGGGGGGTTTGGAAGCCCTGTGGGCCGCGGCCACTAGGTGATCTGCGACCCCCACAGTGGGCCGTGCCACTGTGTGGGATGCGGCCACTGGGTCGTCCACGACCCCCACAGTGGGGCGTCCCACTGGTGGGCACCATGGACGACCCAGTGGCCGCATCCCACACAGTGGCACGACCCACTGTGGGGGTCGTGGACCGCCCAATGGCCATGGCCCGAAGGGCTTCCAAACCCCACTGATGGGCACCGCGGCCACTTAGCCTCGGCTCCCCATCGCTAGAATAGCTCGACTATGGTCGAAATAAACTTCGGCCCCTCTGCGCCACCACCAAGATTAATTCTCCCTTTCCTTAGTGCGGCCCTCTCTCTCCTTTGGCCCTTTCGGCCTTTGTAATCCACCATAGACCCTGCATGCACACGCACACTTACAAAAAAAATAATAAACCCTAACCCAATTTTGGCTTAGGGTTAAGGCAAATGGATAGAAAAGAGATTTAGATGAGAGTTTATAGTTTTAAAGATAAAAGAATAAAGCAAACCCTAGTTAGGGATAGGAAGATATTATTAAAATAAGTAAACAAAGGGGGAAAGATTGCTTTTCTAAATTTGAATTGGGTTATCCTCATTTGGTTAAATTTTAAATGTTTTATTTGAAGTTGACTTTTGTATTAGGAATTAATTGTTTACAATCATTTTATTTCCATATTATGGGTAGGTTGTGATTGAAAAGTTTATTAAAGAAAAATTTAAATAGTATGTTTATCTAAATTAAGTTTAAAAAGTAATTCTAATGTCAATATTTATTAAATTTGGGGAGCGATTCATTTATAGAGCAATAATATACTCTTTGAGTAAATTTATCAAAGAAGTTTATTGATGGGTTTCGGTAAAATTTAATGGTTAAATTTAAAATCTAGAGGTAATTTAAATGTTGACTATTAAATATTTAATACCTAATGTTTGGATAATTAATATATTGCAATTTGATTTAAGTTATATAAATAATTTTTTGAGATTTTTAATGGTATTTATAATTAAACGGACGGATTTAATATAGGTTATTAAATGTTTATTTGAAGGAGGATATTGTTGTGGAATTATATATTTCTAAAATAAGTCAATGAACTTGATCTTGCGAACTTATTTAACCCAGATGGAACTGTATGTTAAATAAATCAATTAACATAGTAACGTTTGGCACTCGAATTTTATTTATTCAATTAATTAATATTATTATGTTAAAATCGTATTAATATTTAAATTAATAGATGCAAGATTTAATTAAGTTATAAAGGAAGAATCTAATAACAATGATGGAGGAAACTTGATATTAGTTAAATAATTGATATAGAATCAAGTAATTATATTAATGTCTATTTAGTAGAAGTTGATCTAATTAAATATTATAAAACACAACGGAAATAAAAGGGACATTTGAGTGAATTTATTATTGTCCTTATAAAATTAATTTGTTCCGCTTGATAATAGGAGTTATAGTAATTGTTACGTAAGTAATAATCTAGTCCTATCATCTAGGAGTTATATCAAAACCTAAGGCTTCTAGTTAGATTTTATTTCATCACTCACTTTAGAAACTCATTTTAATATCAATTAAGGTTTCCTTGGAACAACTTGTTAAGTTATCACAACTAATTAAGCATAGGATTCATATAATTAAGTGTTCAAAAAAATTTGTTGTTTGTGTTTTTGCCCAAAAGTTTGGGCATGATAGGAAGATTCAGATGGAGACTCATCTGAGATGTCTTGGAAATGAGAATTGGGAGATCACACAGAATGGTGCCCCACCGTATAATCCAGGATCTAGGAATCCTCCTCCAGCTTACTTGGACAAGGAGCTTGAGAATGATTGTAGAGCAAGAGAATCCCTCTTGTGTGCACTTTCTGATCAACAAATAGTGGGATTAACAAACAAATCATTTGGAAAGGCTATATGGGATAAGTTGGAGACTCTTAATGAAGTTGACCATATAGTGAATATTGCTAAACTTGGTGGTTACTAGGTGAGATATGAAAACCTAAAGATGGAAGAAGATGGAAGGATTACTGCATTCATGGAAAGGGTAAATGAAATTGCTATGGGAATTCAATGTTGTGGTGGAACTCTGAGCAAAGATGAAATTATTTCTAAAGTTCTCAGAGCCCTACCACAAGCTTAAAAAATGAAGGCTTCTGCTATTAATGAGTTGAGAATAGTGGCTAACACATCTATCAAGAGAGATACTTTGGTTGGGAAACTATCTTCTTTTGAGCTTGAGGAATTTGGACCTTCTGGAGCTATGAAGACTGAACCTTCTTTTCATACATCTACATCTACAACCAGTAAGGAAGACTTGAAATATTTATATGCAAAAGAATTGGAAGATATGGAGAGAGAAGATGATGAGTTTGAGAAACTTGAAGCACTATTTACTAGAAGAGTACCGAAAGGACCGGTAGGAAGTAAGTATGAAGGAAAAGAACCTTTTAAATGTTTTGCATGTAATAAGATTGGTCATTAGGCATCTAGATGTCTTGTAAGGAATTCAAGATTTGAAGAAAGAGTTAAGAGATCATTTAAGCCTATTCCTAGATATCAAAACAAGTATAAATACAACAAAAACGGAGAAAAATCATTCTACATAGCGGATGAGGAAGGCATTACTTATTTAAATGATGAATAGAGAGAAGACTCTACTAGTGGATCCAACAACGGGAAGGAATGTGTAATCTTGGCTATCAAGGAAGATGATCCAGTACTGGAAGAGAATGTACTTGAAGAGAAGGTACATGCTGCTAAAATTGAAGACAAGGATGAATGGGTAATTGATAGGGGTTGTTCACATCATATGACTGGAGATAAAGGGAAGTTTCTGTCGTTGCAATAATTTGATGGTGGACTAGTTAGATTTGGAGATGACAAGGCATGTATGATTAAAGAAAAAGGAACTATATCATTCGATGGTAAGAATAATACTGACAATATTTATTATGTTGAAGGTTTCAAGCATAATCTTTTGAGTGTAAGACAATTGGTAGAGAAGGGATTTCAATTACAATTCAAGGATGGGAAATGCAAAATTATTAACAAATCTGGCTCGGAGATTGCAACCGGTACACAAACAAAAGGTAATATATTTCATTTTAACTCTGGTGAGAAGACATGTTTAATTACACAGACTGATGAGAGTTGGCCATGACATAAAAGGCTGTGTCATGTGAATTTTGATTGCATTGTGAAGATCAGTTTAATTAAGGTAGTTAGGGATATACCTAAGATTATGAAGCCCTATAATCTGGTATGTAAAGAATGTCAAATGGGTAAATAGGTCATAACCTCTTTTAGAAGTATACAAGATAAAACAAATGATGTTCTTGATCTTATTCATATTGATTTGTGTGACCCTGCTATAATTAAAAGTTTTCATGGTGATAGATATTTCATGCTAATCATTGATTATTATTCTAAAATGATGTGGGTTTCTTTTTTGAGAGAAAAATATGAAGCACTTGAAAAGTTTAAAATCTTTAAGGCTAAAGTGGAAACTCAGACAGGATTGAAGATTAAATGTTTGAGAGTAGATCATGGTGGAGAATTCACATCTGGTGAGTTTACTAACTTTGTGACAAGCATGGTATAAAAAGACAATTTTTTGCTCCTCGGACACCTCAGCAGAATGCAGTTGTAGAAAGGAACAACAAAACCATCTTAGATGTTGCTATAATATTTATTATGAAAGCTAATCTACCTCATATCTACTGGAGAGAAGCAGTGAGTACAATGGTTTATACATTCAATAGAGTACATATAAAAGAAGAAACCAGTAAGACACCTTATGAATTATGGTTTGGCAATACACCTACAGTTAAGTATTTTAGAATTTTTGGTAGTAAATGTTATATCAGGAAAGATGATACTATTGGGAAATTTAATCCTAGATGTGATGAAGCTATATTTCTTGGTTATTCTAATGAAAGAAAATCATATAGATGTTGTAACAAGAGATTGTAGACAATTGTGGAGAGTGCTAATGCCAAAGTAGATGAGTTGAACATAAGTCAAATTAGAGTTTATGAAAAGGAACTGGTAGTCGAAATGATTACATCTGAACCGGTAGCACCTTTATTGGAACAGAGAGTTGAACTAGTTACTCCGACAACATCAAAGAATTCTATAGTAACTAAAGAATAGGGAAGAGGAACAGAAAGTCAGAAGACTCCTACATATGTGAAACTCAATCATTCAGAAGATCAAATCATTGGGGATAAGAGCAATGGAGTAATGACAAGAAGAAGACTGGCAACTAGTGAGGTATGTTTAATTTAACAAGTTGAACCGGTATCAGTAATTGAAGCATGTAAAGATGAACATTGGTTAAAATCTATGGAAGAAGAATTAGATTAGATTGAGAAAAATAACACATGGAATTGGGTTCCCCAACCTAAAAATAAAAATGTTATTGGAACTAAATGGGCTTTTAGAAATAAATTGAATTAAGATGGTCAAGTTATAAGGAATAAGGATAGATTGGTTTGTAAAGGATATTCTTAGAAGGAAGGTATTGAATATGGAGAGACTTTTGCATGTGTAGCTAGGATTGAAGCTGTAAGATTATTTCTTGCCTATGTTGCTTATAAAAACTACAAGGTTTATCAGATGGATGTTAAATGTGCATTTTTGAATGGGGATCTTGATGAGGAGGTTTATATTGAGCAACCTGATGGTTTTTCACTATCAGATGATATAGATATGGTTTGTAGGTTAAGGAAAGCATTATATGGATTGAAACAACCACCTAGAGCTTGGTACACAAGGTTGGATAAATATCTTTTGAAACTTGGTTTTACTAAGGGCAGTGCTGATAGTAATTTATATTACCAAATAAATGATGATGAAATATTGATAGTTGAAGTATTTGTTGATGACATTATTTTTGGAGGTGACGATAAGTTGTGCATAGAATTTTCTAAGAATATGAAAAAAGAATTTGAGATGTCTATGATTCATGAAATGAAATTTTTCCTACATTTATAGATTACTTGGACTGACACAAGTATTTTTATTTGTCAAACTAAATATGCTAAGAAATTGTTGAAGAAATTTGGTATGGGAGATTCGAAACCGATAAATATTCCTATGGTTACAAGTGAGAAATTGACAAGAAAAGATGTTTTTGCACTGGTAAATCCTACAGGATACAAATATATGATTGGAGATCTGCTCTATTTGACTCAGACTAGGCCTGGCATTATGAATGTTGTTTGTATTGTTTAAAGATTTCAGAGTGTTCCTAGAGGAAATCATGAGATGGCGGTGAAAATGAATTTTAGATACTGGCAAGGTACCTCAGAATATGGCTTATGGTACCCTAAGGATGACAACTTTACTTTATGTGCATATACAGATGCTGATTGGGCTAGAGATGTTGATGATCAGAAAAGCATTTCCAGTGGAGCTTTTTTTCTTTGAAAGACATTGGTTTCCTGGATCAACAAGAAAAAATCATGTACTTATTTATCTACTGTTGAAGCCGAGTATGTTCATGCTACTACTAGCTGTACACAATTTTTATGGATGAACCAAATGTTGAAGGATATAAAGGTGGATTGTGATGCACCGGTAGTTATTCACTGTGATAACTCTATTGCTATTGATATATCAAAGAATCTAATATTTCAATCTAAAATAAAATAGATATCTATCAAGTATAACTTTTTGAACGAGAAGGTGGAAGAAAATAAAGTTAGACTTGTTTATGTGAACACTAAAGCACAGATTGCAGAATATTTCACTAAACCTTTATCCAAGGAATCATTTGAGTACCTGAGAGACAGATTGGGAGTTTGTGCCCCTCCAGTAGACACTTGATTGATGCAATTTCACATCAATCTAGCATGCATTATTAAAGATACTATTCATTCTGACACTGATGTGGGATGCTACTACTCAGGGGGACTAGTCAGCTTTGTGATTCAACGTCTTATGTTTTTGCTTTGATATTTCTATATGATTTTTGGCATTGATGTCAAAGGGGGAGAGATATTGATGTGAAAAAGATAAAGAAAGAAAAGAAAAAGTCAAAGGGGGAGAGATATGAATAATAAAAGTTATTCAGAGTTATATGCGGGTGATATTCTTGGCTATCTTCCACAAGGTGAGACTTGTTTAGAATTTCTTGGTACTTAGATGTTTTTCACATCTAGTGTTGCCATCAATGCAAAAGGGGGGATTATTGGCCATTTGGTGGAATTTATTATGTGTTGCATTGATGTTTTCTCATTGATGTCAACACTAGTTGTTTGGATACTTTACTAACACCCTTCTGGTCCCAATAGGTTGAGTGGTTTTTGGTTAACTTGGATCAGACATGATCCAGTAGACTCCATTATAGTCTGGTGATGGAATTGGCTTATTCATGATACTTATACTCATAATTAGTCCGTTAGTTTTTGTCTAGAGATCAGATGCTATCCTGCTTGCTTAGAAGATTGGTTTCTGGTTTGGATGAGGGTTTCCTTGACAAAGCTTTTGATGGAGATCTTTGATGAATTGCATAAGTGGTGTTGGTGCAGCTTCTGGTGGAGTTTCAGGATACTGTTGGTGATCATGTCTGAGACTTGGTGGATGGAGATCATTTCTGAAGTGTGTGGACCTATACTTGGTCCCAATTGATCTAGGTTATGGACCGTCTTTAATGTAATATATGGATAAGACCTATTGATGCATTTTCGGGATGTCTTGTGTGTTGATATTACTTGTTTGGTCTAAGGTCGATATTGTTTGTATTTATGTAATCGGTTTATTATCTGGTGGCCAACCTGAATGTTTATGGTCAAGGGTTTGTATATATAGATGTAAGATCAAAATATAGATCATCATGGTAAATGTAAGAGGTCATGGTCAATTAATGTAATGTGAAAATAATGTAAGATAATTCAGGCAGAGGAGTTGATCGATCATTAGAGATCAAATTGGCTTTATATAAGAGGATTTAGTCCTCTAGTATTAAGCTTAATTGGAACTATACTCTGGCATAAGAGATGCTATCTTTGTAGTTCAACACTTCTCCAGATTGTAGTCTGGATTTATATGTAGTTAGTGAGGCTCCTTTTGTGATGAGCACTATTCTCTAAGTTGGCCTTCCTACAAGTGCAAGCCCCTCAATTATAATTCACATAGTTACCGCAAAAGTATTATCTGACTGTGGGTAGGCTTTCCACTGTGGTTTTTTCGTTTACCGGGTTTTCCATGTACAAATCTTGGTTTTATGTGGATGACTTTTATTCTGTGACTACTTTTTATGCTTAATTGGTTTAACTGCTATTCCGGTATTAATGTTTTGGGTTCCAGTATTAAAGTCTAAATTGCTAATGCTTCTCATAAAAAGTGACAACTGATTAGCCCCCCCCCCCCCCCCCCCCCTCTCAATTATCTTCCAGTTATCTGAATTGTCTAACACAAGATTATGATAAAACCAAATAAATTTAATCAATGAATGAAATATATATCCGATATTGAAACTAGACAAGAACTAGAGGCTCAAGTCAAATACCTCCCTAGCGCACATCTATTTCATGTCAAGGTGTTATTAAAGAAGCTAGTAGACATTTCTATACTACTTTGGATTAGATATTTTCATATAAATATCTCACAACAAGGAAAACTTTCAATGGTGCAAACTAGCCATGCTATGTACATTGGTTGGAGGAAAACTGCATAATCTAGGAAGGAAAAATATCTTGATAAAATATGAGTGATAGTCATTTTTTTTTAATAAAGGGGTAAAAAATTTATTAATAATCAGAAACAAGCATTACATAAGAAAAATAGAGCCCCAAATCTCCAGAAGAGAACTAAAAACCAAACAAGTTATCATCCAACTTCATAACTATCCATATCCTCAACAAAGATCTTATGCAA
This sequence comes from Cryptomeria japonica, assembly GCF_030272615.1. Taxonomy (NCBI): domain Eukaryota; kingdom Viridiplantae; phylum Streptophyta; class Pinopsida; order Cupressales; family Cupressaceae; genus Cryptomeria; species Cryptomeria japonica. The sequence continues at coordinate 302,552,119 of NC_081411.1, forward strand.
GTCCTGACAATAATCAAGGGAAAGATGCTCCCAACCCTCAACTTTCTAATCATCACCATTTTCTGAAGCCCAAATTAACAATAATCTGTGAATCTAATTCATAGATAACCTTACGCCACCCCAACTCATATGAACGCTCTAGGGAATAGAAAATTGTTAATCCCTCTATAAAATTATTAGCTTGCTTCCCTTTATGCACTGAAAAGAAGAAAACCACATCCCCATATGATCCCTACCAACACCTCTAATCCTAGCAGGACCTAGATTACCATGTGAGGAGCCATCAGTGTTAATCTTAATAGATTCATCCTAAGGGGACAACCATCTTAACACTCTTTGAACCTTCTTCATAGCACGTCTACCTCTCCTTACACAAGCAGAGATAGTAGACATCTCTTGCAAACCCAGCCTACTCACAATATCAACCTCTCCTCTATCTAGAGGAAAATTCACCTCACATTTAGCTTCCACCATCTCCTGGATCATTCCAATTATTCTATTCCACACTTGCTAAACTAACAATCTAACTTCCTAAAAGATCCTCCTATTCCTCTCTTGCCAGATCTGCCAAAGTATGAAAATGGGCCCAATGTGCCAAACAATCTGGAGAAAAGAGGACAAAATAGGAGGCCTTCCCAAACTACTCCATAACTCCATGAAAGAATCTACATGAACACAAGGGTGTTTCCACACCCCCACCAGTAATGCCAGATTTGCAACAAGAAAGAGCATCTGAAGAACATGTGTGAATAATTCTCCTCCCCATTACCACACAAAAAATAGATGGAAGGACCATGGAACCCACGCTTGTGAATATTGTCCCAGGTTAAACCCACACTTGTGAATATTGTCCTAGGTTAGACATCTATTCAAAGCAAAAGTCCAAGAAAAATAGTTACACTTCGGCCAATAGAATTTGTTCCAAAGATATTTCCACTAGTGCACTTACCTCCCCTAGTCCAATCTATAGGGTAACAAATCATAGTACCAACTGGAAACAGTAAAAACACCCTTAGGATTCGAGTATGAAGTAAGTCTATCCCTATTCTTAAGGGAACTACAGTGTCTACTAGCCAAAACACCATGAAGCTCAACACAGTATTCCTCCATACCAACAACCAACCATTCATTAGGAACCTTCCACTGCACCATCTCCAATTGCCCACACCTATAAACAGACTTAAAGTTGCTCACTCTAGACCACCCTACCTCTAGGAACCTCTGGCAAAGATTCACTAAATTAGGAAAGTAATCAATAATGGGAGGGTAGCCATCCCAAGAATCAAACAAAAAAAACACCTCTTCCCCCCTCTTACAGATCCAAAATAGTCCATCTTTTATCAGTGTATCCCCTTTCTTGAGAGTACTCCAAATCGTAGAGCCATTTCTTGCAAGAAGATATCTTGGAATTTCCACCTTCGGGATCCTCTACAAATACTTGTAATTAAAAATCCTAGCCCAACCTCGATCCAGTTCAACACACCACCTCCAGTATAATTTTTTCGCCAAAGTCTCCCCAAATAAAGTAGACTGCCTTAAGCCAAGCCCACCCAACTATTTTGAGGTGCACACCAAGTCCCATTTGACAAGACTCCATTTATAGGAGGACATCTTGCCTGCCCATAAGAATTTCCTTGCCAAAGAATCCAAGTCCTTCACAAACCACTTTGGGGCCACTTGGAGCATACACCTATAAATCAGAAGAGAATGAACCACCAACTGGATTAGTTGAACCTGCCTAGTAAAGGATAACCATCTGTGTATCCAATGGTAAACCTTCATGCAAAGTTTGTACAAAATACCATACCAAGAGTCCCTAGGAGGTTTACCAGTAGATATAGGAATACCCAGGTAAGCCAAAGGAAGAGAACGAACCTGGAATCTCAAGATATGAGCAATCCTCAACTAAATAGTTCTAGGTGTGTTGAAGAAGAGAATAGAGGATTTACCCTCATTGATCAACTAACCCGAAGGATGGAGATAGACATCCAAGACTTTACATATCTTTATAGCTTCTTTGATCCTAGCTAGTCCCATCAGGGCTATATCATCCAAAAACTGCAAATGGGACTAACGAGGTATGTCATTACCCGAACTCCAACCATGAATAATACACATGTTAGACACAATGTACCACTAAGAGGGGGGTGAATTAGTGGTTCTCAAACTCTTCCCTTTAACGACCTAGGTGTGTATACCGGTTAGTGGGGAGAACAACACAAATGCAATCGCACAAGGGAACATCACATGACACCAACATATATGAGGAAAACCCAAGATGGGAAAAACCTCAATGAGCAATTCTAATGGAGTCTACTGCTCCAATCCAACCTCACAATGAAAAATTTGTTACAATGTTTAGGGCACCAACCCAAGAAGCTACAAACCCTAATTTAGCAACCCAACTCAAGGAGCACCAACCCCTGATTTAGGGCACTAACCCAAGGAGAACCAACCCAAGGAGCACCAACCCCTAACTTGTTTATGGGCTACAACCCAATTGAGCTACAACCTCTCCACTAAGCTACATCTTAGTAATCACAATGAAAACATCAATTACAAATGTAGTTATCTTGTTATAAGTGAATCTTGCAACCATTTCATATACCTTACTTTGTCGGTGAGATACCTTCTCTGCTACACCGACTCACTCTTTTACTACTCTCATCAACTGTTTAACTACCGGTAAACTCTACCAGTACACCTCTCCTCTTCTTTTGCTATGCTGGATCTCCACCTTACTATCTGCCCTTCACCAGTACATAACTTTTCCTTTTTTTTGTCTGCCTTCTTTGCAACTTCCTTCACTTCTTATTTGCCGGTATGGATAGTACCAGTTCTTCTCTGCTATTGGTTGAACACTTCAACCTAATTCACCCTCACTTTCACTCTCTTCTTAGATACTCATTAAGCACCTGGCTGATTTTCTCTTACATGGAGAAGTAACACTCGATCACTTCGTAGCAGCACACTCTTCTTCCATTCAGCAACACTTAACTATGTCCTTGGCCTACATATTTATAGCCAGGTTTTCCTGCAAAAAGACAATTCAAAATCATGGGCGGTTAGGGTCGCCATATATGTCTATCCTAGGCATGCGCTTTCCCACAAATTGGGAAGTCTTCTTCATCTGAACCTTGTCCATATTACCTGTGATCCTTCTAACACTTTTCTTTACATCTTCTTCTTTATTTCACCAAGCTATAATGCAAACAATGCATAATACAACATAAGATTCACTTATCGGTGGAGTGACACCTTGTCTTCTGCATCCTGTAATGCACTTCATGTGACCTCCCTGTTTGTGTAGTATATCTTCAAACATGCATATGTGAATGAGTGTGAGCACTTTCATTATCAGTCATCTCTTCTCATGGTGGTTGCATCTTCATCTGGTGGGAGTCCTGTTGTTCTTCAACCTCACAACATTTCAGTAACCTATTAATTCTTCTCTTCTGGCGTTGGTGCAATTTGGGTAATATTCTGCCTCTTCGTCACAAACACCATCCAAGCATTTTTCTCATTGTCAACACTTCACTTGTTAGTTGACAAATTTTTCTTGCTAGTAATATATTGTGCTAGTACCAGTAACCTTAGCATTCCATCCACACAAGTCAGGCACAAATTTGTGTACCAGTGACTCCAATGATCATCTTCCTTACCTTACCGATGTTATGCAACACAAGGTGATAGCCAAGATATCTCATTTTATACTCCTTCCTGATAGTGTTGCACATACATCCCTTCTACCGGTAGTCATCCCATACTGGTTGACATCAATGACAACATAATACCAAGAATCTCCCCCTTTGGCATTGATGTCAACACATGTAGTATCCGACATACTACATAGTCTTTCTCCCCCTTACTGTGATCCATAGATTCTCACACATGTAGTATATGGTAGACTACAAAATCCTTCTCCCCCTTTCACAACAATGGCAAAGGGCACTATAAGGATATCATTTCTCCCCCTTTGTCTTTATTGGATAAATATCCTCCTTTGATACCACTTCTTACATCTTCTCAAGTCACAATACTTTGAGATGGAGGACTTAAATATCAACTAACACCAATTAAGCATGCAAGTATGATACTATTTGATAAAGCACTCAATTTGCAGAAAGACTGATACCAATTGTTGATGTGTTAGTGAATACTACTCACCTTTTAGTCAACCTGCAACACCTCGTGTTTGATCTCAAATTTTTTTAGAATCAAATATGATTGTACTATGAATATAACCAACCAGAAGACAAGTAGATACCCATAACCATGAAATTCTCCTGGGTATCCCTACTATAATTTCTATCACCTGCAGTTTGGGTAGTCAGTATCCTTATAAGTTCAAGCAAGAAAGCTCTTCATCATGAGCACTTGAACTCCCCTTGTGTCATACATCTTAGGTCCTCAACTCTAGTTCGGTACAATATCGAGACTACCATTAATATGTGATCATCTGACGATCTTTAGCTCCATTGTATCCACCACAACCTATGACATGATCTTGGATTTACATAATTTTAGACAATGTTATCATCTTGCCAAGATTCAAATAGGTTAGCCCAAAAATATGCATGCCTGCATGATCAACCATGGGGCCAACATATGTCATTCAGGTATTTTCGAATACCACTTGAGACACAATCACACATTCCATCCTACGAGGGCTAATGCAATGATCTCCAGCTTTATTATCTTGCATAACCTGTAAGTACATGTTTAGCATTCATGTCGGTAACATCCTGTACATACTTGTCTCCTGTACTAGTCCACTATCATTACCAGAGCACCTTCCTGTGACTCCTGACCTTTGTCAAAACCATATCTGATTCCAATTGTTATCTTGTCATATACTGATACAACAGTAGTGATCCAATATTTTATACCGACAATAGCATGTTCTTCTATGTTGCCTTCATCACTGAGGGGGTGAATGATAAATTCAGTAAATTACTCCCCCTAAGATCTAGCATCTCCTTTAGGCCTTAGGAGATATCACCTGTGCAATGAGTGCATAGTGTCGGTCCATGGTCTTCTTCCTCCATACCTTCTTGGTCTCATTCTTCTTCCCATTTTTCAGGCTTGGGAGTAGGTCTTTCCTTCTTCTACTGATGGGTCCTTCCATTTCCCTATTCTACATCATAGCCAGAAGTAGTGCTATAGTAGCATACAACATCCATCACAACTTCATGTTTGGGGAGTCTCTTGACATACCGGTTTGACCATCTTCATCTGGTCATGTTGCAGTGTCTGGCAACTAAAACTAGTGGACCTCTTTCTCTTGCAGGAATATTTTTTGTTTGGTTCCATGTAGGTCTTTGAATTCCATATGCCTAAATCTATTTTGCTTGTCTCCTTCCTCATCAATGCTGCCAAACACATCTTGTTGGTGGGATCTATTTTTGCTATCACTTTTATATGTGTGCACCTCACTTTCAGATTCTTGAGCCATGAAGAGGTGGGTTCCTTCTTCATCAATGCTCTGGTTGCTAGTGGATTTGTCTTCATCATTTGCACATGTATCTACTACATTGTTCTTCTCACTTCCACACACTGATCTAGTGGTGCAGGGTTCATTTTCATAGAGCTTCCTTAGTCTATCCCATAGACTCTTTGTCGATTTACACTTATCCATCTATGAGGAGACATCACTGGTGAGCCCACTGAATATAGCCTTCAAGGATTCTTTATTGCACATGCATCTTCTTTCTTCTTCAGATCCGGTAGGAGGACTGACATTCTTAGTGAGACCATTAATGATCGACATCCATACATCAAACTCTAGAGAGGATAGGAAGACTTTCATTCTACAAATCCAAATAGAATAGTTTGAACCATCAAACATAGGAACAGTGATTGACACTAAAAAAACCATTGTGTCCTTAAACTAGAATCTACCCAAGTTGGAGAAAGTTTGTCTAACAGGGAACCTACGCTCTGATAACAATTGTTAGACATAATGTACTACTGAGAGGAGGGTGAATCAATGGTTCTCAAAAATTTTCCTTTAACAACCTAGGTGTGTATACCAGTTAGTAGGGAGACCAACACAAATTCAATCACACAAGGGAACATCACCTAACACCAGCATATACAAGGAAAACCCAAGATGGGAAAAACCTTGATGAGAAATGTTGCTGGAGTCTACTACTCCAATCTTGCCTCACATTGAAAACTTTGTTACAATGCTTAGGGCACCAACCCAAGGAGCTACAACCCTTGATTTAGGGCACCAATCTAAGGAGCACCAACCCAAGGAGCACCAACCCCAGATTTAAGACACCAAACCAAGGAGAATCAACCCCTAATATGTTTATGGGGTACAACCCAAAGGAGCTACAACCCCTGCACCAAGATAAAACTCAATGATCACGTAAAAACATTAATTACAAAAGTAGTTATCTTGTTATAAGTGAATCTTGCAACCATTTCATATACCTTACTTTTCCGATGAGATACCCTCTCTGCTGCACCGACTCACTCTTTTGTTGCTCTTATCTGTTGCTTAATTGCCGATAAAATCTACTGGTACACCTCTCTTCTTCTTCTGCTCTGCTGGATCTCCACCTTACTCTCTGCCCTTTACCGGTACAACACTTTGCCATTTTTTTGTCTCGCTACTCTGCAGCTTCCTTCACTTCTGCTCTACCGGTATGGATAGTACCAACTCTGCTCTGCTACCGGTTGAACACTTCAACCTGATTCTCCCTCACTCTCACTCACTTCTCAGATAATCATTGAGCACTTGGCCGATTTTTCCTTACATGCAAAAGTAACACTCAATCACTTTGTAATAGCACACTCTTCTTCCATTCAGCAATACTTAACTATGTCCTTGGCCTGCATATTTATAGCCAAGTTTTCCCACCAAAAGCCAATTCAAAATTATGGGCAGTTAGGGTTTCCTCATCATTCTCGAGGCAGATCAAATCCAATCAGGTCTTTCTCGATCTAATCTCCCTGACGCCCAATTGTACACCTCCGCCATTAACACGTCTTCTTGATCATGCCTACTATCTTTGGTAATCTTCTTTTTACCCTATCGGTTGATATCTTGGTCAACCACCAAGATCGGTCTTATTGTTTCCTTTATTGCCTCGATCTCCTCAATCACTCTTAGCTAGCTCTAAGTTGTCCTCCAGAACTCCAACCACAAACCTCTCCAACAACTCTACAACACGTCCCATGTTTTGTGGGATCTTCCATTAATATCGATAAACCCTGGAACTACCCCGTCGGTGTACATTCCATCTACATTCGAATGCAAGTTCACCACCTTGACTCTATGTGGAATCCATGTCGACCATCTGCTAGCTTGACTCTTCATTTGGGTCTAGATAGGATCACTGACCAAACATTTCTACCGATTCCTCTTCTCCAGCAGTTTACTAACTCTACCAGTATTTCACACTTTACTAGTTAACTCATCATGACTACTCTCTGTTGAACTACCCATGGAACTCCTTAACTGGTTGCCATACATGTCTATCCTAAGCATGTGCATTCCCACAAAGTTGGAAGTCTTCTTCATCTAAACCTTGTCCATATTACTAGTCAGCATTCATACTGGTAAAACCTCTTGATGACACCATGTCATCAATCTTCAGCAGACTCCATCTTCAGTCACACCACTCTTCCTCTATCTACATATGCTCAGCTATGTGTTCTCCCTTATTGGCTCGGACCATATCTCAACCGGTTTGTCAAGATGACAAACTCACCATTCTTCATATGTTCCAACATCTCAACATGCCTTCTTTGTCGGTCCAATGCACAACCCTGTTCTTATGCATTTGGGGAATTCCTTTTGTTTTCACCAGTGGATCCAATGTGAGCCTTCTAACACTTGTCTTTACCTCTTCTTCCTTATCTCACAAATCTATTATTCACACAATGCATAATAGGAGATAAGCTCCACTTACCGGTGGAGTGACACCTTGTCTTCTACATCTTGCAATGAACTTCATGTGACCTCTCTGTTTGTAAAACATATCTTCAAACAACCATATGTGATCCAGTGTGAGCACTTTCATTATCATTCATCTCTTCTCATGGTGACCGCATCTTCATCTGGTGGGAGTCTTGCTATTCTGCAACCTCATAGCATTTCGGTGACCTGTTCATTCTTCTCTTCTTGTGTTGATGTGATTCAGGTAACATTTTGCCTCTTCATCACAAACACCATCCAAGCATTCTGCTCATTACCAACACTTCACTTTCCAGTTGACAAATTGTTCTTTCTGGTGATATATTGTGCTAGTATCAGTAACCTTACCATTCCATCCATACAAGTCAGGCACAAACTTGTGTACCGATGACTCCAGTGATCATCTTCCTTACCTTACTGGTGTTCTACAGCACAAGATGATTTCCAAGATATCTCATTATGTACTCCTTCATGACAGTGTTGCACATACATCCCTTCTACCGATAGTCATCCCATACCGGTTGAAATCAATGCCAACAACGCATTCCCACATTATACTTAATCAATCTCCCCAGACCCTCAACTAGAAGAATGAATAAGTAATGGGGAAAGAGGGTCCCCCTGACAAAGACCCCTAGACACAGAAAATAACTTAGTATGATCTCCATTAATTAGCATAGAGATTGACGTAGATGAAATACAACTCATAACCCATTGGATCCATTCATGAACAAAACCAAAGGCCCTAAGAATCTTCTGGAGAAAGGACCAACGGACTCTATCATAAGCCTTTTCCATATCCAACTTGATAAACACATCTTTTTTCTTGGAAGCTACCATAGAATGAATGGTCTCAGTAGAAATGACCACTCCATCCAAGATTTGATGACCCTCCACAAAACCACTCCACTCCTTAGAAATGACACCCCCAAGCAAATTATTCAACCTTTCTATTATTAGCTTAGAAATAATCTAACAAATCACATTATAGAGAGATATAGGGGGGAACTGGCCTAACTGATCAACCCCATCACACTTGGGGATGCGAGAAATGAAAGTCGCATTCAAAGCCCAAAGCATCTGCTTATTCCTTTGGGACTCTTGGACCACCTCCAATAAGTCCAATTTGATAATATCTCATAATTATTCATAGAACTCAATCGGAAACCCATCCAGACTAGGAGCTTTCCCCTTCTTCATAATGAAAACAATCCTCTCAAGTTTGTCCAACAAAATAGGTCCCATAAGCTTCTCATTCTTCTCCCTAGTAACTAGAGAAGGAATACAAGAAAGAACCTGATTTTTCTCTTTCGATTCCCCCTGAGAATCTTCACTAAAAAGGGATTGGAAATACTACATATAATCCCTAGAAATCTCTTGCAAGGATAAACATTGCTCACCTCTATCATTAACCAAAACAAGGATGGAATTGCCATGTCTTCTTGCTTTCACTGAATTTAAAAAGAATGATGTTGGCATATTTTTGATGTTTATGTTGTGATTTTCATTGATGGACACACACTTGCATTAAGATCTCCTTTATATGTATGAGCTAGAGCTCAACCGGTATTTGTTCCAACCGGTATGTTGTATTCTAGTCTTTAGACTATTGGTGATTTTGCAGAATGTGTTTCCCAGTCTGAAGCGGCATGTCGACCCCAAGCGGTTCATAGATCTCAAGCGGTACGAGGGAGCAAAGCGGCGTAACACATTTTAACTAGTCTTCATTTTTGTCAAACCGATAACTGGTATTTTGTATGAACCGGTAATACTCTATGATGAGTTACCAACTAGCATTTTGTGATGAGTTACCAATCCATCGATTATTTGACAGTGCCGACACACTGATGGTGCTTTTTGTGTCGTGTTACTAAGTATGTCTAGATTCATTGAACCTAGGGAATTGTAATGTAATCCTATTGGACCAACATGAAATTAGATTCCTTTAAAGGGACATCATGTCTAGGGTTTTAGGTTGTTGCGGAAAAGGGTTTATGTTGTGACTAGGGTTTAAGGTGATTGATGAGTTGTTGTAAGAGCGATCTTGTCTGAAAAGATCAAGTTGTAACTAAGTGAGAGATAGAGAAGATTGAAGTAATGCTGGAATACATTAGCAGTGAGCTATACTGGATCTAACCAAGCAGTTTGTGCTATTAGATAGATCAAACACTTGTTGATTACTCACATCTTTGACAAGTCTATAGCCCTTAACCGGGTAGGCCCAAAAGCCTTTTGTAAAATCCTCTAACTAGGTGGTTCACCTCTGTGAATCTAAAATCCTATAGCAAGGTAGTCTTTAATCGGACTTATCTCCTAACAGAGATTGAGATTCCTAACAGGATCTGTTCTAGTGAAGAACATTGTAAGACCTTAACCGGTCTGGTTTCTATTCTATAGATAGTGACTTGTGAGTTCCATCTCACCGTGGTTTTTCCCAGTTGGGTTTCCACGTCAAATATCTTGTGTTATGGTTGTATTGCTTTTGTGGGTGAATTCTTTATTTTCTTTTTGGTTTGCATGTGTGTTAACCGATCTGTCTGTTAAATTGCTTTACCGGTTTATCTTCAGATTGTTTAAGTGTTTTAGTGCATTGATTTTTGGCATACTAATTCAGCCCCCCCCCTCTTAGTATTCATCAATTGGTATCAGAGCGTACCTTTCTATAAGTTTAACCACTTGGAAAGAGATATGGGGGAATACACCTTGAGGGAACTTACCCTACGGCTCACTTAGTCTGAGTAAGCCTATGATGATCTTATGGTCAAATACAAGGCATCTCAAGCAAAAAGGAGAGAACATGCAGAGAAGCTGATGGAGCTATCTGAAAATAGTTCTGCAGATGAAGCAAATATGGAAGCCATGATTGTAGAAGTAAATAAGCTAAATGATTCAAACTCCAATCTGAGAAAGGAGTTGGAAGGAATTGACTATCCAGTTTAGTCAAGAGCTTGAGAACCGAAGGAAAGCTGAAGATCTGGTAAAGGACAGAGATCATGAGATCTCCAAGTTGAAACAAGAGATTAGTGCACTGATTGCTCACCTTCATGAGAGAAGAATGGAAAAAGAAGGAGTACAAGATGAACTGAACATAGCTATCTCCGAAAATGCAAGCCTAGTGGAGACAAATACTGCTATTTCCAAAAAACTCTCTGAGTCAAAGGAAATACTTGCTAAGTTCAGCAAAAGTACTGTCAAGCTAGAGCAAAAGCTTGAGTCATCTAGACTGGTAAAGAATACCAATGGACTTGGTTTCTCTAGACATGAGGAAGGAGAATCCTTAGGAACAAATGCTGAAGCATCAAAGAAGCAACCGACATTCAAAGGAAAAGGTAAGGAAAAATTCAAACCTGTTTGCTTTAACTATCTTAAAGAAGGACACACTGCAAATGTATGTAGGAGCAAAGCCTACAATATTTTCCTTACTTTATTAACAATGTACCTAGATCCAATAAGTTCAATGGTCATTGTTATGCATGCAACAAGTTTGGGCATAGAGAATCTAAATGCAATTCTGTCATGAACAACACCAGAAGATATCCTTAGAGGACCCAAGGAGTTGGTCCAGAATCTTTTGTGAACCGGAACCCTAACTGGTTTAGTGCTTACAATTATCAATCAGGTAACAATGGTTATCAACCGGCAACCAGATGGAGAGCAAACTATTGGATTTGTCATGGTCATGGTCACACTGCTGCAACATGTAGAAGGAAGAATGGGAACATGAACAATGGACCTTGGAGAGCACCTGGATTGGTTTGCTACCACTGCAACAAACTGGGTCACATTGCAAGATTCAGCATAAGCAAAAAGAGTATATCTAATGATATACCGGTCACTCAGGAAGGATAAATTAATGTTGAAATAGTTCAAGCAGACATGAACAAAACCTGGAGGAAGAAACCAACAATGTTGGAAGAGGAACCGGTTTCTGCACCTAGTGTGGAAATATCAGAACCGACAAACTAAGCTCCAAAAAGGCTTAGGGGAAGCAAACGATGAAATATTTTGAACCCTCGGTTACACCGATAAAGGACCTTAACCGGTATGTGATACCTGTCGCTTGGCAGAAGACCGGAAATGGTAAAAAGGCAAATTAGGGTTTACGCCCTAATAGAGGAGCATTAATGGTGGTAGGTGAGAGACATGTATAAAAGCACTTTTCAAATCATTTCTCACTATTTGTTGTCGAGCGAAGAAATTTTTTTCAAAGTGCAGAGTGAAGAAAAGGCGATTTGAGCTAAGATTTCTAGAAATTGAATAATCTTGAAGGAGATTCAAATTTAGTTTGCAAACAGTCAAGTGGAGAACACAAAGTGGTGATTCGGCAACTGACGAAGTGTGGAGTGAAGCAAAATCAGAAAGCCCTAAATTCGCATTTTAATGGTATTCTTTAAGTTCTTAAAATACTCTACAATGGCTACCGCATCTCATACTAGCTCTAGTACATCCATTGAGTCAGAAAGTTTCATTCAAAGGAAGTCCAAGTATAATGCCCTATCACAAGTTCCAGCTGGAGTGATAGTAGAAGAGGGAATTTCTGACTATATTGATTGCAAAATAGAAGACCTAGGGTCTTTATCTATTCACACCTAGTTAGGTTTATTTTGCAGCAAGGACAAGAAAATCAAACCGGAATATAGTATCTTAGAGAAGAAGAAACTCCATAATGCAGTATATTTTCTAGAAGACTTTATAAAGGATCATATTAGGATCATTTTGAGCAGAGTCCATGGTGACAAGATGTACTTGGAGAGGATGCATGATATAACGCCTCAGGCAATTCATGCAGTCACTGGTTTTTGCAACACAGGGGAAGTGCCAGCCCTAAGAACGGTAAGCAAAATGGAAATGGCCAAGCTCATCGGTTCAACAAGCAACTCACAAGGTATGACAGTTAATCCTATCAAGGATGATCTGGTGAAATACGCCTGCATGGTGATAGGCTATAGAACATTCTCAGCCAGCAGGATTAATTCTGTATCTACTACAGCGATAAATGCCGCTTACGGGATGATTAAAGAGGATGCATCATTTGACCTATGCACTGGTATGCAAAGGCAACTCCTGTCTAATCTAAAGTTGATTAAATAGGATAATGCACTAAGATTCAAGTTCGGACAACTATTGGTTAGGTTGTTCTTCTATTTCCAAGGCTACTTTCTTGGAGTAGGAGATGTCTAGTGGTCTCCTGACCAACCGGTAACCAAGCAGATCAAGGAAAGCATTCAAGCTATTAGAACTGGTTACCCTGATGTGCTGAACAAATATTTTGATGAGTTTAGATGGAAGATGAGCTAAAGGATGAGGATCTCAGGTGATATTGTTAAGAAATATGAAGATGACATCTGTTTCACCATCTAGGTGGACAAATGCTTAATGGAGGTTGTTGAGCCTAGAATGGAAGAAGTGGAAACAATGGGCTATGAGGTGATGTATGATATGATGGAAGGGTATGCCTCAACCCTTATTGCCATACCTCTTGATCCCAAGGCAAAGAGGACCGGAACCTATCTAGAAAGGATTGCACCGATTGAGGAACCCTCGGTTAAGAAAGGAAAAGAACCAGCAGCAAAGAAAGCAAAGGTAGTGCTTGCAACATCGACACCAGCTACTACTGCAACTCCAAGAGTGACCAAGCGGTCACCTGCAAATAAGAAACCAGAAGTGGCACCGGAAAAAGTCTTTGAAAGAAAAAGAAAGACTAAGTCAAATGAACCAGACTCTGAAGAGACTGAGTCTGATGAAATGCCAAAGAAGGCCAGACAGACAGAAAAGATGAAGAAGAATGAACCGGCAGCATCTGCACTGGTAAATATTGATATCTCCTCATATAAACCTTTGACACATTGTCAAAGAATAGTAAAGAATATTAGGAGAAAATTACTTCATGATTTAGTAGATTACTATGATGATTTTAGTGATGAAGAAAAAGAAGAAGTACTACAGAAAATTGTTATTTATTTGTGTAAGAATGACTGGTCACCATCAGAGATTAAATCTCAAACACCGGATTCATTATATAAGGCATTAGATAATAAATGGCACATTGCCATAGAAAAAGAACAGGATATTAGGGAGAAAGTCTTTGCACAGTACTTTCTCGACCTCTCAAACTTAGAATTATTTGATGTTTTGGACCAAAATAAAGGACTCTTCTTCACAAGGAGAAGAAGACTTTGGCTATTAGAGGGAAGAATCGATGATGTTGAAAAAGACACTCATCAGCATATGAATCATGCTATTCAAGCTCACAAAGCACGTATGGCCAACCTGCAAGCGGAAAAAGAACCGATCATATCCAAACCGGATGAAGTTTTTTATGAAGAAGGAAACCCAGTTGAAGAACCAATCAACACTATTGATGTCGATGCCCTCAACATAGAAGATGTCACTTAGGACATACCTTCTAAGGGAACAGAACAGGGGCAAGAAGCCGAACAAGGCAGTGAGCAAGCCGAGGACAGACAGGAAACGGCTAAGGAACAAGAAGAGAAGAAGAAGAGGGATGAAGATGAGAAAAAGCGAAAAGAGGAAGAGAAGAGAAAAGAGGAAGAGGAGAAAAGAAAAGATGAAGAGAAAAAGAAGCAAGAAGATGAGAGGAAAAAGAAAGAAGAAGAGGATAAGGAAGAAAAGAAGAAGAAGGAAGAAGAAAAGAAGAAGAAGGAAGAAGAGAAGAAGAAGAAGGAAGAGGAAGATAAAGAAAAGGAAAAGCAGAAGGAAGAAGAAAAGAAGAAGAAGGAAGAGGAAGAGAAAGAAGAGGAGAAGAGGAAGAAAGCTGAGAAGAAAAAGAAAGAAGAAGAAAAAAAGGAACAAGAAAAGAAGAAGGAAGCAGAGAAAAAGAAGAAGGAAGAAGCAGACAAGGCAGCGGAAGCGATGAAGAGAACATAGATGGAGACTTCGAAGGCAACTAGGAGTCAGGCCAAACTGGCTAACATCTCCAGTCCTATCGATCTCCAGTCTACAAGTGAATTGGAGCTTATGCAGAGCATCAAGGTTACTCAAGAGTGCCTTGAAATCATACGAAGGAAAAAAGAGCAAGATATAATTCAAGCGGCTATAGACACCCTTACCGGTTTGATCCCCGGTACCAATCTTCCCAATGTTGAATCATCACTAGCACAACTTAAGCTACTATGTACTGTAGTGGATGATCAGGTACAATGTCTGTAAGAAGCAGCTGAGGAAAATGTCAAGAAAGAGCATCAAAAGGCTCTTAACATTTCTCTAGTGAAGAAGTTGAATGAACTCCAGTCTGAACTGGAGAAAGACCAAAAGGATATAAGGGATGCTTTAGATGAGAGAAACCTGCTACTAAGCAAAATCTGTTAACCCCATCTATTTTACGATGATGTGCTAGCCCAGAAGCAAAAGATTCAAACGGACTTACAGTCTTACTTAAGCACTTTTAAGACACCCTATGATTCCTTTGCAACTTATGGGCAAACCGTTCACCAGTTTCAGATCCAGTCAGCCAAAATGGAATAAGAGATCAGTACATGGTCTAGAGATTTGCAGGAGCTACAACTAGTTTTACTTCCACGTCTACAAATTCTTCAAAAGTGTTATCTGAACCTGGATGCCTTGAAAGTTACGCAGGAGCTGAGCACAGTTGATGCCATGGAAGAACAGGTATCCTAGATGCAAATAGAAAAAGAAGTGGCCACCTCCCTACTTGAGTCCTGGTCTTTATCAATGAAACAATTTTTGCAGGACTATAAATCAGTTTTTGACAAGTATTATTCCTTTTTGTCATAAACTTTTATTATTTTTATATTAAATGGAAATAGGGTTGTTCAGTGGTACTTTGTTATTGTTGGCAAAGGGGGAGAAGTACTCTATTTTGGAGAAATATAGGGAGAAGTATCTAGTTTTAAAATTTTGCTATATGCTCTGATATCTCAATGTTTTTTCTCTGTATGCAAAATTGCTATACATTGTATTGATTAAGGGATAGTGAATATGCTTAAGGGGAGCAATTTTGTTAATGGCATGTTTTTTGTTGTAAAACACTTAGATGTCAAAATTTTATTTTCCTAAGTGTTGCCATCAATGCCAAAGGGGGAGATTGTTGGCATATTTTTTATGTTTATGTTGTAATTGTCATTGATGGACACACACTTGCATTAAGATCCCCTTTATATGTATGAGCTAGAGCTCAACCGGTATCTATTCCAACCGATATGTTGTATTCTAGTCTTTAGACTATTGGTGATTTTGTAAAATGTGTTTTCCGGTCTGAAGCGGCATGTCGACCCCAAGCGGTTCGTAGATCTCAAGTAGTAGGAGGGAGCAAAGCAGCATAACACATTCTTACCAGTCTTCATTTTTGTCAAACCAACAACAGGTATTTTGTATGAACTGGTAATACTCTGTGATGAGTTACCAACCGACATTTTGTGATGAGTTACCAATCCACTGATTGTTTGACGGTGCGGACACACTGACGGTGCTTTTTGTGTCGTGTTACTAAGTATGTCTAGATTCATTAAACCTAGGGAATTGTAATGTAATCCTATTGGACCGACATGAAATCAGATTCCTTTAAAAGGACATCGTGTCTAGGGTTTTAGTTTGTTGTGGAAAAGGGTTTATGTTGTGACTAGGGTTTAAGGTGATTGATGAGTTGTTGTAAGAGTGATCTTGTCTGAGAAGATCAAGTTGTAACTGAGTGAGAGATAGAGAAGACTGAAGTAATGCTGGAATGCATTAGCAGTGAGCTATACTGGATCTAACCAAGCAGTTTGTGCTATTAGATAGATCAAACACTTGTTGATTACTCACATCTTTGACAAATCTGTAGCCCTTAACTGGGTAGGCCCAAAAGCCTTTTGTAAAATCCTCTAACAAGGTGGTTCACCTCTATGAATCTAAAATCCTCTAGTAAGGTAGTCTTTAATCAGTCTTATCTCCTAATAGAGATTGAGATTCCTAACAGGATCTATTCTGGTGAAGAACATTGTAAGACCTTAACCGGTCTGGTTTCTATTCTGCAGATAGTGACTTGTGAGTGCCATCTCACTGTGGTTTTTCCCAGTTGGGTTTCCATGTCAAATATCTTGTGTTATGGTTGTATTGCTTTTGTGGGTGAATGCTTTATTTACATTTTGGTTTGCATGTGTGTTAACTGGTCTGTCTGTTAAATTGCTTTACCAGTTTATCTTTAGTCTATTTAAGTGTTTTAGTGCATTGATTTTTGGCATACTAATTCACCCCCCCCTCTTAGTATTCATCAAATGCAGTATTATTATCCCCCACTTGAATCCAATCAATACGATCTCTTTGTTTCTAGTAGATTTCCTCCGTAAGCTCCCACTCCTCTAAACCCTTGACTGTCTTGTCTTCCTCCTTAAGCAAGGCTTCTGATATTCCATGCTCTCTTATCTCTCTAGTAATTTCATTCAACTCTAATTGAGCATCTCTCTCAGCATGAAAAATATTACCAAAACACTAAGGATACCACCTTTTAAGCTGAAACTTAACAAATTGCATCTGCTTGGTAAAAGTGTACATAGCTGTACCAAAGGCTAGCTTCCCTCTCTTCCAACACTCCACAACATGATCCTGCAAAGAAGAATTTTGTAGGTACATAAGCTAGAATTTGAATGAAGGAACGTGAGTGACCCAAGAAGAATAAGACACCAATTTGATGGGCCGGTGATCCAAAACTCTCCAATCTAAAATCTCATAGAATGTGGACCACCCCCCACCAACCCAAAAACTAGAAACCAAAAAGTGATCTAGCCTCTCTACAATCCAATACTCCCCTATCCTCCTACTGTTCCAAGTGAAAAAACCATTACCAGGCTTGATGTTAACAAGATTCAAGGTTGATATACTATCTTGAAGAAGGAAGGAAGAAGGCTTCAACCGCATAGCACCACCCTTCTTCTCACTAAACTCTAAGATGGCATTCAAATCACCCTCCATAATCCATAGATGGAAAGGAAAAAACCCTCACATCAAAGTAATATGAGACCATAATTTATGCTTACCGTGAAGATCAGTGGGGGCATAAATGTTAGTAAGTAAGATATATTCCCCAGTCTCAAGAGTAGAATCAACCCCAGATAAAGATCATCTGGAAGAAACCCACCATATAGGACAAGTCCTCAAGGGGTTCCAAAGACAAGCCATACCTCCAGAGGATCCAAATGCCCTGGAATCACTAACATTTTCCTTTCCCCCACAACTTTGGCACCAAACTCAACATACTTTCTACAGATAATTTAGTTTCCTGCGAGAAAATGACATCAAGTAAATGACTCCTTATAAATTCCTGAACAACCTTTTGTCTACAGCCACTGTTCAAGCCCCTCACATTCCATGATAGCACAATCATTTAAAGGGAATAGAAATATGAGTGTCCAGAGTCTTTACTGACCTTGACTCAACCAAATTCTCCCCCACCAATTTGATCTTATCCAATTCCATCTTTCTGCCAACCTTCAAAATCTTCTTCGATGCTCCTTTTTTAATGTCTTTCTGAAGAAGACCTAGATGTAAAGAGATCTTATTACTTTTAACCCCAATAGATTTTAATTAATGTGTTGAAGGATAAACATCCCCACCAGCCATCTTATCGTCAACACTAGAGATGGATCCCTCCTGAGCCACTACCTATTGATCCATCTCCATCTATTGACTCCCAACCTCTTGCAGATCCTGTATAGTATCCAAGCTCACACTATTAGGAATCAAACTTGTTGCACTATGATCCAAAGGAAGGATCCTCGGATTCACCTCCTTCTAGATAAGATCATCCAAGGCTTCAAATCTCTTAAAGGTATCCTCCTCCCATCTATCCTTCAAAGACCTCTTTTGACCTTGATTCCTATTCTTTGTCTTGACTGGGACGAAACCATCAACACCCACAACCTCACCAGACATGGAAGCTTTTCCTTCATCAACCCCATTAAGGTTATGAGATGAATATTGAGGTTGATGCTTAGCCGGTTTAGACCTCAGGCACTTGTACCGCAAATGACCATACTCATGACATAAACAACACCAGAATGGTAAAGTCTCATAATCAAGCTATTGGACCCAAAAATAAGAGCCCACACACATATCTATAGCATCTGGAAAAGGCTTACTAAGATCAATTTCAACACATATATGAGAAAAAATCATTACCTTTCTCCTCAAGGTTTGCATTGAAGATCCAATAGGCTTCCCAAGCAATGAAGCTAGCATTTGTAACGCATCCTCCCGACAATATTCCACTAGAAAATGAGGTAATCAAACCCACACTGGGACCCAATTTGGGAGCTCCTATGAAGGGTTAAATCCCACATGCCAAGGTTTGA
Source organism: Cryptomeria japonica (assembly GCF_030272615.1). Lineage (NCBI taxonomy): Eukaryota > Viridiplantae > Streptophyta > Pinopsida > Cupressales > Cupressaceae > Cryptomeria > Cryptomeria japonica. The sequence goes on from NC_081411.1 coordinate 302,571,355, forward strand.
TGAGCAAACCCACTTTATTAAAATATGGGTCTCCCTCAAAGATCCTATTGTAATCATCTATGCAATTAAAAGTAACCATAAATTAATTGTTAGCCAACAACATAATATCCATTTCCTCTTCTGGCACCCAAGTCCTTTGAGCCCAATTCTCCGAAAACTATAGAAAAACCCTCAGATGTTTTAAAAAATAATCAACATCTTCAGCAATCATCTCCAGTGGGATTACTAATTTTGGCCACTCTCTACATCTCTCAAGATTTCCATTAATCTTCAAAATCTAAGAACCATTTGACATACTGACACTACCAAACCTCGAATCTAAAATAAAAATATTATTAACAAAGTTCTTGATACCTTGGGATGGGGATTCCAAGCCCAAAGATGCTCAAAAGTCCAATCTGGGAGAAGCCCCTAAGGCTTCCTCTCAAGAACTAGCCATCCTTTCCAACCTCAAAACCCACCCCTCAAGAAAAAGTTAAAGAGAAATCCCAACTCCCTCAAAAAAACCTACTACACTCTCCACTCGAATTCCTCCAAGACTAGAGCCGGAGCTTAAGCCCACCACTCCCCGCAAAGAGCACACAAAGCTACTACAAAAACCCGTGTAAACCACCCACCACTCAAACCCCCACCGTCATGTCACCTCTAGCACTAAAGGAACCTTCACAAAAATGACTCATAGTCAATTCTCAAGAAAGCATATGAGGAAATATTAGGGGTACATAATTGTAGAGAATCCATAGGAAGTAGAGTAAAACTTGTAGGATTATGGTGGCTGATTCTACACAAAGATACTAAAGAGTATACAAAAGGATCCAACATTTGTTGGAGAGTAGAAATACCTACAACAAGGGCTAGGAAGGAACAATATCTTGAGAAAATATGAATAATAGTTAATTCTCAAGGAAGCATACGTGGAAATATTAGGGGTACATAATTGTAGAGAAATTATAGGGAGAGTGCAACTTGTAGGTTTATGGTGGTCAAATCTACACAAAGATACTAAAGGGGTACACAAAAGGCTCCAAGATTTTTCTGAGAGTAGGAAGACCTACCACAAGGGGTGAGATTCCTCTAAGACTAGTACAAGCATACAATCCATTTTTAAAATGGGTCAAACACTAGATTAGAACTATTGAACCACTAATAAAGTATTCCAGGGAAATATTCATCATAGTAGGAGTAGACTACCTAAAAAAATAGGTGGAGGAAAAACCTATAAAGGATTGTACAATAAATTCTATCACACGTTTCCTATACGATAATATCATTACAAGATATAGATTCCCTTTGAGTATAGTAAGAAATAAAGGCAAAAACTTTGTGTATAAAATTATAAAATAACTACTATAGAGATTTATGGTTCACACAAGAAATGTTCACCCTATAATCAATAAGCTAATGGAGCAACTAAGGCATTAAAAATGTTAATTGGGAAGGAATTAACTAAAATTTTCAATGGAAATAAAATAAATTGGGATGTAAAAGTATGTGCAGTACTTTAGGCTTACTACACTTTGTATAAAATAGCAAGCACATTTCCTTTATTTTAGCTAGTTTATGGCATTGATACTATCTGTCGTGCTCTATGAATTGTACCTGTACCTACAACCACAATGCACTCAATAAATCATTACAAGAAATGGTTAGTAAATTCAATCAATGAAATGAAAAACCGTAGCTAATCGACTTATTGCCTCCTAGTAAATGCGAGTATGAAAAATGCTCTCAGATCTGATTTAGGCATAATCGAGTGACTTGACTACACTTAGATGGAGGATTTGAATGCTGAAAATGCATGATCTAGCAAGAATAGCATGATTAAGCTATATGAATTCATGATTATCCTAGCATGATTAAGCTAAGAGTTAAGCTAAAATGAGCATGATAACATTGCTAAAACTGATAAACTATAAGCTAGATGCCTATAGTAACAATGCAAATGAGCTAAAATTGAGCATGAATTAGTAAAGTGGCTGAATTCGTGAATTGGCCATTTGTTCTCCAAAATAGGGTCTATTTATAGGATTTTCCAAGGCTAGGGGTGAGTTGGCATGAATCAATGGTTGAGATTGATCTGAAGATATCAATGGTTAAATTGGAGGAGGTTGGCAAAGGGGGTTGGATTAAAGGGAACACTTAGTGACAAGTGTCACAAAGGTTCTAGAAGATGTTGGATGAAAGGGGACATGGTGGTAGGTAGAATGGGTTAGGTTTAGGAATGGTTAGGTCTAGGAGTGGTAGAAGTTAGCAGAATTTGAATTTAGAAATTCAAATATTAGGAAAAGGCTAATTAATCTCAACAACTCATAATTGATTTGTTTTAATTAATTAGGATTTAGAAGAAATGATTTTGATGGGGGGAATTAATTAATTTGAATTAATTAATTAAAGGAGTGAAATGAACCTCTTTAATAAATCCTTAGATTTATTAATAAGTAGATGAAAAGGGAAATTTAATCAAATTGCTTAGTGAATTCAATTTAATTGGGGAGGAGGGATTAATTAAATAATTGCTTATTTAATTAATTATCTTCAGACCATTTTTAGGTGTATATATTTTGCCCCTCTTTGAAGTGAGGTGTGATGACGCGTTGATTAAAAGAATAATCTCATTTTGATAATGGTATTAATTTGATAGGATGCCCCAGCTCTTGATTGCTAAATTCTGGTATGATGATGCCCCCTCAGGAGATCAATTGAGATAATTGATCTTTAGAGTTTTTGTGAGATTGATATCTTGATAGATTTGATTTGATTTCTACAACTGTGGTTTGATGAAAGTGCGAGTTCTTTGATTAGCTTGATTGCCTAGATCGGTAAGATTGAAAAATCTTGATTGATTTGTTTCAGTCTGGTTTCAGAAAGGATTCATCCTGTATAAGAACACGATGATCAAAGCGTCTGGTTTTAGAAAGGATTCATCTTGTATAAGACATGATCAGAATGTCTACTTTTAGGAAGGATACATCCTATATAAGACATGAATCAGAATCAGATTGTCTGGTTTCAAGAAGGATTCATCCTATATAAGACGTGATAGAATTGATTAGGTTTGATTGATTGATTTGATTTGATAAGGTTGATAGATAAAGAACTGACATTTTGTTGATATCAAGTTGCAGAAATATTTGGATATGCTGATTGTTGGTTCTGTTGAGAGAGATAGCATAAGATTTTTGCTAGGTCGATAATATCATGAGAGAGATGAGTCGTCATTCTGAGTGCGTATACACTTGTGATGATACTTTGATGATTCCTGCGATAGAGTTAGCCTTGGATAAAAGGAGCTTGTAGGATCCCATGCAAGAATGAAATGCAAGCTAGAATGCAAATGAAATGCAATGGAATGCAAAGCTATGACCGGACCAGTCACTGGATTATTTTGTGTTTTTGTCATCATTGAGCTTTTGAAATGTGGGAAGTGAGTGCAAATATCAATGGTATAATTAAACCATGATGACCTGAGCACTTCTTTCCTAGATTTTGATATAGCAAGTTAACACAAGCATCAAGGTATAATTGAACCGAGATGACCTGAGTGTTGTTTGCGTAAAACAGGCAGTATTAATCATTTCAATATGCAAATCAGAAATGTCTTCAATGATATTTTGATGATCATGTCCCGAGACAAATTTGCACATATTAATGATTAATTTTCAGACAGCAGACAAGAAAAATATCATGTTTCTTCCTTGTTCCTCTAGTCAAAGACATCTTGGAGTCACTCAGAAATCATGATAGCAAAAATCAATATAGAAAAGTTGAACAATCATGTTACAATCAATCATTCAAAAAGATATTATTCCACTAAAACGTGTGTGATGTGCTTAGATTGATTTTATGATAGCTTGATATTTGATAGTTTGATCTTGTGTTCAATTTTAGATGTGTCTCATTTTTCACTTGATAAGAGTTGTCTAACTATTTTCTCTACTTGTTTGATTCAGCTCAAAATGATTAAGATTTTGCCCCGAGCTAAGTGTAGGATTTTGCCCCAAGCCTAGAAACAAAGTCGTTATGATATATCCAGTGATCCAAACAATGGTAAGAAGCCACCTGGGATGTCTGCATATGTATAAAGGCTTCATGATGATCAGCGCTGATGGAAAATGAATGCAAGAGGAAAAATGCATGAACTAATAGATGGAAGAGCGCCAGCTGACAGATAGTGCCTGTTTGCCAGGTTTTCACCATCTGTTTTTATTGCACTTTTTCTTATATTTGATTTTATTTTTTTTGGATCTTCTGCATTTTTACTTTTTTCTTATTTTTCTAATTTTTCAGTGTTTTTGATTTTTTCTGATTTTTCACTGTTTTTTATTTTTCAGATTTTTCACTGTTTTTGATTTTTTTTAATTTTTTAGTGTTTTTATTTTTTCTGATTTTTTAGACAGAACATTTTCAGGTGCATGTTATTGATAGGTTCCTCGAGCTGATCTCCATCCTGTGTTGATAACTGATATGCTCCTGACCCAAATATTATTGTGACCACAAACAGACCTAACTAGTTTGGTTCAGATTTTCCTTTCTTTTCGCGATCAACCTGGTTGCGTGGATTTCCCTTTGGCACTAGTTCTCCAACTTGAAAGATTCTTGGTTTAACCTTATGATTATAGCTCTGGCACATTCTTTGCTAATATAACTTTAGATGATCAAAGGCATTGTGTCTACGTTCATGGATTAGTTATAACTCTTGCAGTCTAGATACTCTTTGTTCTTCATTTGGGATGAGTCCTTTTAGTGATACATGTAGAGAGGGTATCTCTACTTCGATTGGCAATATGGCTTCTAATCCATATATAAGAGAGAAAGGTGTGGCACCTGTCGGTGTGTGGATACTGGTGTGGTAGGCCCATAGAGCAGGGTTTAGTTGGATATGCCAATCTTTCCCAGCATCGTTCATTGTCTTTTGAAGAATTTTCAAGATAGTTTTGTTAGATGCTTCTGCCTGCCCATTTCCCTGTGGATAATATGGTGTGGAGAATCTGTGCTGGATTTTGATCTTCTCACATAGCTCTTGTACATCTTGATTCTTGAATGGTTGCCCATTATCAGTAATAATGGTCATTGGTATTCCATAGCGACAAATAATGTATTTCAAGATAAAGGCAGCAATTTGTTTTCCTGTGGTATTGATGAGAGGTACAACTTCAATCCATTTTGTGAAATATTCAGTAGCTACCAGGATGAATTTGTGTCCATTAGATGAGGAAGGATTTATCTTTCCTACTAGATCAAGTCCCCATTGACAAAAAGGCCAAGATGTTGCTAAAGCATGTAGTTCTTGTGCTGGTACATGAATCAATTTCCCATGGATCTGACATTGTTTGCATGTTCTAGCTATCTTGAAAGAATATCGTTCCATAGCCGGCCAATAGTAGCCCAAGTGTATGAGTTGTTTTGAAAGGGTAAGACCACTTGAATGAGTGCCACAAATGCCGTTATTGACTTCATGTAAGGCCTTCTCAGATTCTTCTTGTTCAAGACATCTTAAGAGAGTACCGTTTAGACCTTGTTTATACAGGGTATCCACGACGAGAGTATAATGGGAGGATTGGCAAATAAAGTTTCTCTTTTGGTTTTTCAATAAGTCAGGAGGTAAGACATTGTCTTTTAGGTATGTGTAAGTTTGGCCATAGCAGGAGGAATTGTGTCCAATAAGTTGACAGATTTGGGAATTAGGACAATTATAGGCGGGATGAAACAACTCTTCAACTAGGAATTCATAATGCTCTTGATTTTCCTGTGTCTGCAATAGAGAAGCAAGTGTAACCATGGCATCTGTTGCTTTGTTGTCATTTCTAGGGATCTGTTCAAAAGTTATTTCTACAAAGTACTTCTTGAAATCATCCACCTTCTTTTTGTAAGGCATGCGTTTGTCATCTTTTGTTTGATAGTCATCATTGATTTGATTAATGACAAGCTGAGACTCTCCAAAGACTTGAAGTTATGTTATATTCCATTCTACAACCATTTTGATGAATAGAATGTCTGCTTCTGATTTATGTTGTGTTCCTTTATTGATGCTTGCTCTTGATCCCTAATGTGTTCTATTATTGATGCTTGCTCCTGGACTGATATTTGGGTGATGTATTGTAAGATATGGATCAAACCCTAGAACATCTGTATATGACCAAGTAAAGTTGATTTTCCATCTTGTCAATGGTTCCAGATATTTTTGCCTTGCTAGTTCTGATAGAGAGATTGTTGCAAGATGTAGATCAGTTGTACCAATGATAGTTGCCTTTGCTAGTGCTATTATGATAGATAGCTTCTCTTGATAACATTCAAGTAAGGTGTCAAATATCCCATCTTCCGGTGCCTCAAGGAGGTTTTCACCTTTAGATACATCCTTTATTTTTACTTTTTCTCAGTCTAATGTTGCCAATGAATGGTTTTCAGCATTAGACCTGATGTTGCTTTCTTGATTTTCACTTTTGCGACTAGGAGATTTAACATCCATTTGACTTGAAGATACGTTAGCGGAATCCCTAGTGAAAGTTATTGTAGGTTTGATTTCATTAAGATATAAGGATATGGCATGGTCATTTTGAAAGGTATCAATAGCAGTACGTCCTTCATTTTCCCAGTCCATGGGTTTAGGATAGCTTAACGGTAAAGGATCTTCAGGTTGAGATGTTTCAAAGATATTAGGGGTCATGATAGAGATGTCTGAGCTTTTAATAGGTATTTTGATATCTAGAATGGTACTCTCATCAAAATGACCTCGTGTAAGAAAATCCTGATCGTCCTCAGTTAAGTCCATGTCAATCGCATGTGATTCTGATTCAAGTAGGCTAGTTCCTAACATTTGTTCTGTGTACATGTGAACTACATCGACTACTATATCTGCTTCTTCATCCTTCTCAATTTGAAGTTGCTCTTGTTTGTTTTTCCATGATATCAAATATTCTTCGTTTCCTTGATATTTCAGCTGCATTTGTTCTTCCATGTTTGACAAAATTGATGCAAATGATTGTTCCTTGGATTGTGTTCTTGAAGGTGCTGCCTCTTTGTTATGTGATACAATGACCTCTTGAGCTGATTTCAGATTATTACAACACTGCAATGGATTTGATTGTGCTGATATTGTGATTTCATGTCCATTGTATGGAAATTTTAAGCACTGATTACATGTTGATGGAATAGCTTGCATGTCCTGAATCCATGGTTTCCCCAAGAGTATGTTGTATGGTAGGTCCAAGTCTAAAACTTGGCATGTTATGTCCTTCTGCAAAGGTCCCACTATGATTGGTAGTATCATAATTCCTTTGGAGTAATGTTCTTCTTCACCAGATGTTTTGATTTTTATCCTTTTCTAGGGATCAACTGCATCTTCTGAATATCCTACAGCACAGACAAGATTCATAGAGCAAATGTTCAAGCTAGCTCCCCCATCTATCAGCACACATTTTACAAGCGTTCTATGAATGGGGACTTCAATTTGCAAGGAAGCGCTATGGGGATTTTGCAAGGAATCAATGCTTGGATATGAAGGAGATGAGCTTTGAATAGGATTCTCTGAAATAGGCTTGATGGCAATCATGGATATCGCTTGAGGAACTTCAGCTTTCGATGCATTATTTGGCAAGGATGCTATGGAAGATTCTGGCAAGCTTTTAGGAGGTGTAGGAATAGATGCCTTTGGAGCATCAATTTGCTTATGGATGGATGGATCATTGTTAGATATGGGTGCATGATTTTGATCTTCTTTAGCCAAATCCTTTAGGGATCTCTTTAAGAGGTGCATAAAAGAGCCACTTTTCTTCTAAGATGTGTTTGAATCCTTGTGAGGTTTTAACATAGTTTGATTTTGAACTTGTTTGATTGCTCTGATATGTTGGTTTGTCATGTGCTCTTCTTATTTTTTGCTTTGATATGTCATATTGATATGATTTTCAGCTATTTCAAATGTTTTTGTGATCTTATGTTTGTGCTCTTGTTAAAATGGGCATTATGTTTGATATTGTGCTAGGATTTGATTGTCTAAAGGTTGTTTTGGTAAGTGATCAATAGTCAATTTCAAGGTCATAGAGTGATATGACACTAAAAGAGGATTCAAGTGTTTAAAAGTTTGCAAGTTTTTCGATCTTCGGTTTGGGAGTGCAATGATGATGATTTGATAAGAACCCAGTCTAGTAGGAACGATCTATCCTATGATGTGGGATGAGATTATCCTAACCAAACGCTTTAGTTTTGTGATAAAGGATGATTGATCCTGATGAGAAACTATGTTTGAGTGATCAGTTTATTAAAGAGGGTGATAATGCACTTTGAGATGTTTAGATTTTGAACTTGTTGGGGGTAAGCACTTGAAAATCTTGAGGTGTATATTTTCTAAAGTTTGATTTTGACGAGTGATAACTTGACCAAGCAATCCAAGCAGATAATTTAAGCATAGATTGACATATAACAGATGTTTATGCTTACTGCAAATTGATTAGGCAGAAATGATAAGTCTAAAATAGGCATGTAAGACACAGTTCTGGAGTAACAAATGCAGAGTTTCATACAATAGATTATGTAGCATAGGATGATAAGAGATACAAGATAGAACGACAGACTAGTGACTTCATGTGAAAAGCAATTTTTTGGTATGACATAGAACCTTGACTTGTACGACAGAAGATCAAGCAATACAACAGAGACTCCTGACTCGTATGACAGGTATTTGAACAGTGATAAAAAGTGTTTGTTTGTTTGAGTTTTGATCACTGAATTTTGATTTTTTACTATGGTTTTTTAGTTTTAAGTGTCTGATTTTGTAATTTAGGGATGAATAGACATCAAACATATGATGTGATAAATGACTCCAATCAAGCTAAACCCTAAGGAAGTTGGTTGAGAATGAAAACCTCTTCTTTCTAACTTAGGTACACACCCAATAGCTAATTAGAATATGGCCACTAAGTCTCATGCAATGGATTCTCAACGTCGTATTATCTGACTCCAAACGCTAATGGGGGCACGATATGGCAAGTGTCTTAGGAGAGTTACTATCTCTCTTGCACAAAGATTATCACCCTTTCGGAGGTGAATCAGGTAGCTTCTATTTTAACCGGCACTAGTAAGGGATCCGTTCAGCGCATCGGGGTATAAACTCAATTAAGAGGTCTCCCAACCTTGAAAACCAAGGTTTGATATACCCAAAGGTACGGAGGAGAGCTATTCCCGAGCACTGTCGTTGCTTTGATTTTCATCAAAAACACATTTATTTTATAATGGGTTGGATTACTTGGCGTTATCTGTTCCCACTTAGGTCATTCCCCTCTCACCGGTCTTAATGGTTAAGAGTTAATAACTCCTTGGGAGGGTAGGCCTACTAAAGAGATGCATTAATGAAAGCAAAAAAAATGAGTCTAGCTTTCTGATCACCTAAGAAAGGTGAGAGCATACTCGCCTATCATCAAAGACACATAAGACATGATAGTTCATTTCTTTAAGCCCAAATTGAAGTATGCCTAAAAGTCTAGAATGCACCAAGTTTTTTTGCTGAATCCTTAGGCAACCTGCAAAAACTCATTAGTAGTCATTGTTTTGAATTTTTTCTTTGACAAGTGTATCTTTGACAAGCGTCCTGCATAAAAGAGTTAGGTTGCAAAAATCTCATAGACATAACAAGATTAGCATTAGTGATCCAAACTATGAAAATTTTAGAAAAATTATATGATATTTTAGCATAACTTCAAATAGGCATAATTTTCTACTCGGGTCTCGAAATTACAAGTTGTTTACCTCATTGGAAAGGTCTCCAAGAGTTCTAGATTTATCAGACAGAATAAAAAATGATTAAATTTCACACAAGGACCAAAATTGACTCATACGGCATAAGATTTAACAGCCAGAAATTCGTACGACACATAATTAGCTCTAGTACAAGCATGAAAATCAACTCATATGACATAGGATCAGCCTAGTATGAGTAAAGAATTTATAGTCTAAAACCTCGTACGAGTTAGAATTATACCTCGTACGAGTCAGGATGAGGTGTCATCCGAGACTAAAAGGAAGTTCGTACGAGCCAGAAAGGCAGAGATGAAGTTTGAGGAAGGTTGGGAGGCTGAAAATGACGATTTTGGCCCCACGGTGGGCGCCAAAATGTCATTCTCTATGAAGTGTACCTATACCTACAACAACAATGCACTCAATAAATCATTACAAGAAATGGTTAGTAAATTGAATCAATGAAATGAAAAACCATAGCTAATCGACTTATTGCCTCCTAGTAAATGCGAGTATGAAAAATGCTCTCAGATCTGATTTAGGCATAATCCAGTGACTTGACTACACTTAGATGGAGGATTTGAATGCTGAAAATGTATGATCTAGCAAGAATAGCACGATTAAGCTATATGAATTCATGATTATCCTAGCATGATTAAGCTAAGAGTTAAGCTGAAATGAGCATGATAACATTGCTAAAACTGATAAACTATAAGCTAGATGCCTATAGTAACAATGCAAATGAGCTAAAATTGAGCATGAATTAGTAAAGTGGCTGAATTCGTGAATTGGCCATTTTTTCTCCAAAATAGGGTCTATTTATAGAATTTTCCAAGGCTAGGGGTGAGTTGGCATGAATCAATGGTTGAGATTGATCTAAAGGTATCAATGGTTAAATTGGAGGAGGTTGGCAAAGGGGGTTGGATTAAAGGGAACACTTAGTGACAAGTGTCACAAAGGTTCTAGAAGATGTTGGATGAAAGGGGACATGGTGGTAGGTAGAATGGGTTAGGTTTAGGAATGGTTAGGTTTAGGAGTGGTAGAAGTTAGGATAATTTGAATTTAGAAATTCAAATATTAGGAAAAGGATAATTAATCTCAACAACTCATAATTGATTTGTTTTAATTAATTAGGATTTAGAAGAAATGATTTTGATGGGGGCAATTAATTAATTTGAATTAATTAATTAAAGGAGTGAAATGAACCTATTTAATAAATCCTTAGATTTATTAATAAGTAGATGAAAAGGGAAATTTAATCAAATTGCTTAGTGAATTCAATTAAATTGAGGAGGAGGGATTAAATAAATAATTTCTTATTTAATTAATTATCTTCAGACCATTTTTAGGTGTATACACTATCATCCCTATGAAATTCCAATAATATAGGCACCACACTCACATTTTGTTTGGAAGATAAAACTATGAGTAATATCTATGAAGAAATGATACCTTGATTAAATATTTGTGATAGTCAATTCTCAAGGAAGCATATGAGGAAATATTAGGGGTACATAACTATAGAGAAATTAGAGGAAGGATATTACAACTTGTAATCTTATGCTGGCCATCTCTACACAAAGATATTAAAGAGTATACAAAAGGCTCAAACATTTATTTAAGAGTAGGAAGACCCACCACAAGGGATGAGATTCCTCTAAGATCGGTACAATCATATAATCCATTTTAAAAATGGGTCATAAACTTGATTAGAACTATTGAACCACTAATAAAGCATTACAAGGATATATTCATCATAGTAGGAGTAAACTACCTAAAAAAATGGGTGGAGGAAAAATTTACAAAGGATTGTAAAATAAAGCCTACCACAAGTTTCCTATATAGGAACATCTATTGAACATTAGATGTCATTGAGATGGGGGGTGAATCAGTGATTTCCAATTTTTTTCTCTTTTCTATTCTATGTGTATATATAAGTTAACTAATCTAACATAAAATAGACATACTGGTTAGATGGGAGGATAACACAAATGCAACTACACATGAAGGGGACATCACATAACACCAAATGTACGAGGAAAACCCAAGATGGGAAAAACCTTGGTGAGAAATGTTGCTGGAGACTACTGCTCTAATCCAGCCACACAATGAAAACCTCGGTTACAACATTTAGGGAACCAACCCAAGGAGTACCACTCCTTTAGGGCACCAACCAATACATTGAGCTCCAACTCAGTGGCAACAATACATTATATCAAAATAATACAATAGTTGAATCCTGATTACAAATGAGTTATGTAACCCCCGTAAGTAATCTTTCTCTACCGGTTTCTCTCCTACTCATCTTTGTTGGGAGTGTTATTTGTCTTCCACTCTACCCTTTCTCTGGTGCAACCTTATCTCCTACTACAACTCACTCTCTGATGCAATGTTATCGGTTTATACTCTTCTCCTTCTCTATCGGTTCTGCTCTCTGCTGGTTCTCCTTCCTCTCTGTCACACTGCTACTAGTCACCACCGGTCTTTCTCACACAGTCAGTTGTTTGCTATCTTATTACTATTAGTTCTCATCTTACTGGTTCTCTTTTGATTCTCACTATAATCTTTTCTGGCTCTTCTTTGTCAGTTCAGTCACCGCTAGTGTATTCCTCTGTCAAACTTAATGATAGGCTCTCAGTTGTCTCACTCTCACTGGTTGAACTCTTATGTCTGGTTCACCCTCACACACTCAGTCTCTTCTCTGATTGATGTTGATAATTTGTCTGATTGGATCTCTTCACCAACCTCACTATCTTATGCATAGAAGCACCATCTGCATCTCTGATTTTTACTCTTACAGCCAAACTTTCCCGCCAAAACGTGAGTTCAAACATTTCCGTTCTAGGCTTTCTGCCATGCATTGAATCTGCATCCAATATGACCTCTGATCATCATGGCACAACATATCCAATAAGATCTCTTGTCCTTGATTGATAACTTACAACTCATCCATCAACATCACCATTCTATTTATCTTTAGCCTTTTCTAGCATAATTTTTTAGCTTTGTGTTTGGTCAATCATGTGCATGATGCAGTTTCTTTCATCCGCTTCGATCTACTTGATCAGTTTGTCTTGGATTTTTATTGTTTCCTAAATTGTGAGATGTAAACCTCTACGATCAATCCTCGAGCTCCATAGTCATTATTAAATGGTTGACCAGTTGCCAACAACCTCACCAATACACCACACCAACCTGTGCATGCATGCCACTTCAACTCCATGTGGCCCCTTTATTGGCATCCACCTTGGCTCACTATGTAGGTCTGAATTTTTTATCGATCAATAGCACACAACTGAGTTTATCTACCAGTTTACAAACCCTATCAATTATACCCTAACCGGTCCATCATCTCACTGGCACTTTGCTTCTCTTTCAGTAGAACACCTAAACTAGTTAGCACTCTTTCCAACCTTCATCATGCAAATATTCAACAGATGGGAGCCTTCTGCATCTAAACTTTGTCAGCTTATCGGTTGACATCCATACTCATAGTATCTTCTGTATGTATATTGGTAAGATACCATGCACACTGGTGGCACCAAACTTCATCTTCAATTTGGTTGCACTCTCTGTCTATGACTGCTCAATCTTGCCTTCTTCATCTTTTGACCTATTCTCCTATCAACTGGTTTGTCAAAGTGAAAAATGTATCCTTCCTTGTTTGTACCGGAAACTCATTATGTCTACCCGGTTAATCTGGTGCATATCTTTGATCTCATACACCTAAGGCAACCTAGTGTTTCACTTGTTGATCCGTGTGTGCCTTCAAACAATCGCCTTTAGCTCTTTTGTCTTATCTCAAAGAACTATGATGCATTCTATGCATAATAGGAGATAAGCTCACTATTACCACTTACTAGTGGGAGAGGATCCTTGTCATCTCATTCTGCTTCCAGCATTGCACTCACATGTCTTAGCTAACATTGATCATATACATCTTCAATCAGACACACATGATGTGATTGAGCACACTCACTGCAAGACTTCTCTTAATCCGATGGGAGTCCTGTAGATTGATATCCAACAGCATACTGGTGGCCTGCACATACTTCCCCTCCAGTGTTGATGTGATTTTTGTAACATTTCATCTCTTCATCACAATCATCATCCCAGCATCTTTATGCCTTCTTCAACCATCAATATGGCACTTCACCGGTGGTCACTTCATGCATACTAGTTGGCATTGATGTCAACACATGTAGTATCCGACATACTAAAAATTCTCTCTCTCCCCCTTTGTGTGTTTCTGGATTCTCACACATGTAGTATGTGGCATACTATAGATTATTTCTCCCCCTTTGACAATAATGGCAAAGGGCATTGATAGGATTTATCTCATCCTTGTCTCTATCAAGCAGTGACACTTTTCTCTCTCCCTTATTCTTTACCGAATGCTTCTCCTTCATTTGCCTTCATACTTTGCATCCTCTCAATTCAAAATACTTGAGATGGAGGGTTCAACCATCAGCTGGCACTAATTGCTCAACAACCAAGTGTATATACAAACCGGATGTCAATTGCATATACAAGCCTGAAACCAATTGAATGAACATGTGTCAATGAATAAAACATACCTTCCAATCAAACTACATCATCTCCCCTTTGATATTCAGAAGCCATTTGGACACCAAAATGTAGATACCAAGTGTTAAAGCTAACATTGATACCAATTGTATATCTTCCAATACCAAATGCATATTCTCTTGTGTAGGTAATTCTCCCTCTTTGCAAGCAACATATCCACTAACTCGCGATTGCGAGGAGATTTCACATCGGTTTCACCACTCTCGATGGTCCAGTTGTGATTTTAATTAAGTACAAATTTAATAGTCATTGAAATACCTCACAACCCCAGACCGATGATCACATCCCAAGGTCTCAATCATACTAGTACAACCATAGACACTTGCAAACCCTCTATGTCTAGCAAGTCTGATACAAGTCAGAAAACATGACTATCAACTCCCCCTAAGTCATACATCTTAGGTCTTCATTTGTCTGTTAGGTTCTAAACCGGAGCCAACCTACCCCTTATATTGGTTGAGCTATACATATGTGATTAATCTGATGATCTATCAACTCCATAAATTCCACCATAGAAAATGCCATGATCCTAGGTGTACACAATGCCATACAATATCATCATCATGCCGTAAGTCAAACAGGTTAGCCCAAAAAGATGCATGTATACATGATCAACAACTAGGTTGTCATATGTCATTCAGTTTTTTTCCACTACCACCTGAGACATAACCACCTCAATCCATACTACCAAAGTTAATGCAATGATCATGGACCTAATTGTCTTACATAAATTACAAATATCGATTAGTATACATACCAGTACCATACTGCACATACTTGTTTCTTGCACTGATCGATCGTTTCTACCAGAAAACCTTCCTCTTACTCCTATCTTCTTGTGTCAATTTGTATCTGATCCCAATTGTTAATTAGGCATCTATTGATACATGCAGTAGTGATCCATCTCTGATATGTAGTTGTCTAGCCAGGGCAACCACTACACACACTTACCATCTCATTTCCTTCCTTCATACCAGCAGCAACTTGGTCTTCCATTTGTCCTCTTCCACTGAGTGGGCGAATGATATGGTGAATGTACTACTCCCCCTAATGTCCTGCATCTCCTCTAAGCCTTAGAAGATATCACTTGTGCATTGAATGCATAATGTCGATCCATGGTCCTACTCTCTTCCTTCTTCCATACCTACTTCATCTCTTTCTTCTTCCCATTTTTAGTCTTGGGAGTAGGTCTTACCTTCTTTTTCTGATTTATCCTTGCTTTACTGGATTCTGCATCATGACCAAAAGCATTTTTGTAGAAGCAAACTGTGTTCATGGCATACACATGATAGGAGGATCTTTTGTCAAACCGGTTAGACCATCTTCTTCTGGTCATACTATTGTAACAGGTTACCAAAACCGGTGGACCACTTGATCTTGCAGGAGCATTCCTCCTTTTGTTCCATGTAGCCCTTTGTCTCTCATATGCTCTATACTAATTTTTAAATTCATCATAGCTGCTATACTGGTTGTCATGTGACTGAACTTTCTTGTTCTTACATTCATGTCTCCTATGCCCAAATCCATTGCAGATATAACATACATAGTTTACATTTCTTGGGGAATCAAATGGACTCATCTTATTATGCATAGGAGCAGATCTATGCATGTTTTTACATCTTTACATACTATGGTCATATGCATTACTTCTTGGACATACAAGATTCTTATTTCTAGACCTCTTTATGCATTCATCTGCCCTATGACTATAATCTTTCCAATAGAAGTAGTAGCTGGTAAAGGATGGCATATGGCTTGCAAATTTATTCAGCCATGCATGAGGAGATATTAATAATTTAGTATCTCCATGACTGCTTCTTCGAGGATAGATTTTGGATTGTCCATGCTTTGCAACTCTTCCATCCGATCTCTACTTTTCCCACACTTGCTTTGTCTTGTGGGCTGTAGAATTTCCTTGTCTTCTACCGATAGGGGGTTTTCCATGTTGTCTTCTTTTGTTCTTGCTTCCACAAATTAGTTCTGAAGTGCTAGGCTCATTTCCATAGAGCTTCTTTAATTTGTCCCGTAATCTCTTGATCTATTTGCATCTATCCATGTGTGAGGAGATATCAACTGCGAAATCATGAAATATATCCTTCATTTCTACTTCATTGCATCATTATCTTCTTTCTTCTTTTGAAATGGTGGGAGGGCTGAGTTGACTAGGGCAACCATTAACAACCAACATCCACACATCAATCCATAAGGAGGATAGGTAGACTTCCATCTTACAATTCCAAATAGAATAATTGAACCATCAAAAACTATAGTAGTGATTGACACTAAACAAACTATTGTGTTCAAATACCAGAATCTACCCAAGATTGAGAAAGCTTATCAACTAGGAACCTAGGCTATGATACAAGTTGTTGAACACTATATGTCACTAAGAGGGGGGTGAATCAGTCATTTCCAAATCTTTTCCTTTCTCTATTCTATGTGTATATACCGGTTAACTGATCTAACATAAAACAAACATACCTGTTAGATGGCAGGATAACACAAATGCAACCACACATGAAGGGGACATCACATAATACCATATGTGTGAGGAGAACTCAAGATGGGAAAAACCTCAGTGAGAAATGTTGCTAGAGACTACTGCTCCAATCCAATATCACAATGAAAACCTTAGTTACAATATTTAGGGCACCAACCCAAAGATTACCACTCCTTCTTTAGGGCACCAACCCAAGCAGCAACAACCCATAATTTTAGGGCACCAACCCAAGCAATACCAACCCCTGTACCAAGCTCCAACACATTGGCAACAATATATTATATCAAAATAACACAATAGTTGAATCCTGGTTACAAATGAGTTATGTAACCTCTGCAAGTAATCTTTCTCTACCAGTTTCTCTCCTACTGAGCTTTTCTGGTAGTGTTCTCTGTCTTCCACTCTACCTCCTCTTTGTTGAAACCTTATCTCCTACTACAATGTTAGTAGTTCAGCCTCTTTTCCTTCTATGTTGGTTCTCCTTCTTCTCTGTCACATTGTTGCTAGTCACCACTGGTATTTTTTAGATTGTCAGTTGTCTACTATCTGATTACCATTGGTTCTCAACTTATTGTTTCTCTTTTGATTCTAAATGCAATATTTTGTGGCTCTTCTCTACTGGTTCAGTCACCACTGGTGTATTCCTCTTTCAGACTTAATGATAGGCTATCGGTTGTCTCACTCTCACTGGTTGAACTCTATTGATTGGTTCATCCTCACACACTCAGTCTCTTCTCTAATTGATGTTGAGCACTTGAATGATTGGCTCTCTTCACCAGCCTCACTCTCTTATATGTAGCAACACCATGTCCATCTTTTATTTGCACTCTTATAGCCATACTTTCTCGCCAAAACGTGAGTTCAAACATTTGCATGATAGGGTTTCCACCATGCACTGAACCTGCATCGAATATAATCTCTAATCATCATGACACAATGTATTCAATTAGATCTATTATCCTTGATTGATGAATTACAACTCATCAATCAGCATCTCCATTATGTTTACCTTTCAATGCACGCCTTCTATCTTTAGTCATCTGTAGCATGATTTTCAGCTTTGTGTTTGGTCAATCACATGCATGATGTAGTTTCCTTCATCCACTTTGATATGCTCGATCACTCTAACCTAGATCTATTTTTGTTCCTCAATCTCAATCCGCAAACCTCTGCCATCATTTCTCAAGCCTCCTAGTCGTTATTAAATGTTGGACCAGTCAAAACAACCTAACCAACATACCATACTTACCTATGCATGCATGCCACTTCAACTCCACGTGGCCCCTTTACCAGCATCCACCTTGGCTCACTATGTGAGTCTGAATTGGTCACCGATCAATAGCACACAATCGGGTTCATCTACCAGTTTATAAACCCTACTGGTTATACCCTAACTAGTCTTTCATGTTCCTAGCACTTTGTTTCTCTTTCAGTGGAACACCTAAACCGATCAGCACTCTTTCCAACCTTCCTCATGCACATCTTCATATATGGGAGCCTTTTGCATATTCACTTTGTCAACTTACCGGTTGACATGCATACTAGTAGTATCTTCTGCATGTATATTGGTTAGATACCATGCACACCAGTGGCACCAAACTTCATCTTCAATTTGATTGCACTTTGTGTCTGCAACTTCTCAATCTTGCCTTCTTCATCGTTTGACCTATTCTCCTATCAAATGGTTTGTCAAAGTGAGAAACATATCTTTCCTTCTCTATACTGACAACTCATCATGTCTACCTGGCTGATTCGGTGCATATCTATGATCTCATGCACCTAAGGCAACCTAGTGTTTCACTGGTTGATCTGGTGTGAGGCTTCAAACACTTACCTTTAACACTTTTGTCTTATCTTGGAGAACTATGATGCATTCTATGCATAATAGGAGATAATCTCAATATTACCACTTACCGGTGGGAGAGGATCCTTGTCATCTCATTCTACTTCTGACATTGCACTCACATGCCTTAGCTGATATCAATCATATACATCTTCAATTAGACACACACGATTCGATTGAGCACACTCACTGTCAGATTTCTCTTAATCCGGTGGGAAATCTGTAGATTGACATCCAACAACATACTGGTAGGCTGCACATACTTCCCCTCTAGTGTTGATGTGATTTTTGTAATACTCCATCTTTTCATCAGAATCATCATCCTAGCATCATTATTCCTTCTTCAACCATCAACATGTCACTTCACCGATGGTCACTTCTTGCATACAAGTTGACACCAATGACTGCATATCAACTATTCTCCCATATCATTTACTGTCCTATATCAGTTGACATCAATGACAACACAATCCCAACAATATCATTACAAGGTATAGATGCCCTTTGAGTATAGTAAGAAATAAACGTAAAAGATTTGTGAATAAAATGATAAAAAGGACTACTATAGAGATTTAACGTTCCCACCACAAAATTTCCCTTTATCACCTACAAGATAATGGAGCAACTAAGGCACTTAAAATGTTAATTGTGAATAAATTAACTAAAATTTGTAATCGAAAAAAATAGATTGGGATGTAAAAGTATCTGCAGTACTTTAGGCATACTATACTTTGTATAAAACGACAATCACATTTCCTTCATTTTTGTTAGTCTATGGCATTGATGCTATCATCCCTATGAAATTCGTAGTCCATAATATATGGACAACTCTCACATTTTATTTGGAAGATGACCAATAATAGGTACAAAAAATACAAGACCTAGACAAAATGGATGAGTTCAGGCAAATTCCAATGTATAACAATCATTTAGAGTGATAGAGACAAAAACTATGGCATGATAAAAAGATATAGTTGAAAAAATTTAGAATAGAGGACTTGGAATTATTGTATGACACCATGTTTAGGAAACAAGGGAAGCTAAAAGTTCATTGGTTATGGCCATATTACATACATCACATCACTAAATCTATGACAATAAACCTGCAACAATTAGAAGATTCTCTCATGTTATGACACATTAATGGTAAAAACAGAAACTGTTAGGAAATAAGGTTGATATTCCATAATATAATTAGTTTCTAGTTACGTTAGTTGGGAAGCTCATTCTTTTTATTTTTGTATTGGAAAATAATGGCTTTATGAAGCCAATACATTGGATGTAATGATTTACCCAAATGAATATATTAAATATTAATTTTAGTTTATTGTTTTTTTTAATAGTAGTTTCATCTTTAATTGTAGTATGTTCACCATTTTAACATTGGTATTAGAGAAACTAATAATCATGTTCATATGAATAAGGTGTGCTAGGATGTTGAATTTATTGTGCAGTTTTTCACAATATGGAGAATGGAATAGTGGAAGATGTATATGGACTTTGGATAATGCTCCAATTTTAATTATTGGCCACCATCATGAAATTAGTTACACAACTAATTCTTGGACATAGGCTTTAAGTAGATAATAAAAGTGGAAGTGAAGAATTACTTTCATCGATGTAGTAAAGAATTCTCTCACTTCATCTTAATTTATTTTAATGATCTTCATGACATCAAAAAATTTCTAGTGATTTAAATATACATCTCTCTCTATGGCATAAATAATTCGCAAAGCGCATTGAGGATCTAAGAAATACAAAGTGATCAATAAAGAGCATGTGGTGGGTATACCAATTATTTATGGTTCAAATATTGCATTTGTTTATAAAATCCAATAAAGGGTGCACAAACAAATTTCAAATTTATTAAAACCAATAAAAGAAATAATTGCCTACATAGAATAAGGAGTAGTTATTTACCATTCATAAGTGCATGCTCGATGTGTAAGTTCATTGTCTCATTTTGATGAGCTTTTTTTTTTTTTTTAATTGTGCATTAGTGAGTATAATTAGTCATAAAAGTTAATAGAATTTTAGAGTAATAAGGGTAAATTGGATGGTTGTGTAAAGAAAAAAATTGCGTACAAACCCTAAATTTTAATCAAAAGTCTATTTTGAATAAATTTTATGGTGTTTAATAATTTATGAGTTGAAGTGAGGTTATAAGGTCCGAACAAGAGAATTAATGGTCAAGGTTTATGTAGAAGTTTCTCATCACAAGAAATAGAATGATTATCCTAGCGACATTAATTTTTTAGTTACAATGGATGTGTTATTAGTTGAATCTAACATCCCTCTAAATGACCGATCTCATGAATTTACTAATAATATATTCATAACCATTAATGATGTGTTTGATGATTAATATTTGAAAGGATCCCATTGGAGGCTGGAGTAAATGGAGGTAAGAGGATTTCTATCATCCTAAGCTATCTTCTCATTCAAGGATGATTCATTGCATGAGAAACATCTTTTCTTGTTACTTCTTTCGGGAGAAAGATGAAACATGTAGTGATTTTTTGGTTTGTGAATAGTTGAATCCACAAACTTCATCAGATGTTGGTTTATGGATTATTCAATTCATAAAAGTGGTGAGTTGTTGTTCTGCGGATAGTTGAATCCACAAACTATTTATGGACAGTTGTGTATTGGATAATCCCAGTATTTACCCAAACATAAGGAGTGTAGGTTGATGATAATGGAGAGTTGGAGATTCAATACATTTGCTTAAAATAGGAAGTTTAGGTTGATGATGTTGAAGAGTTGGACATTTCAGGTATTTGCCAATGCTAATACAATTTTCTTCATCTTTTTCATCAAAATGTAAACCTTAGGGGGGGTTGTTAATAAATAAGGTTCACATTCAATAATATAATTATTTTGTAGTTAGGCTAGTTGAGATGTTATTTCCTATAATTTAGTTTTGTATAAAAAATAATGGCTTTATGAATCCAATAATTTGGATGTCATGGTTGAAGGAAATGAATCTATTAAGTATTGATTTTAGTTTATTGATTTTTTTACAGTGGTTTTATCTGTAATTATATAGTAAGCTAAACATTTTAACATCAATAACTACCATTTCTTGGTTGCACAAAATAAAATATTTTTCCTATCATGTACTATTATTCAAAAACCAAAAATCCTGAAAACAAATTAAAAAAAACCAATAAAGAAAAACATAACATTTTAAGAGGAAATGCCTAGGAAAACCTACATAACCAGAAAAAAATTTAATGCCTCATCCATCCATCAAGATATTTACACCACACTCTCCTTTTTTACTTCATTCACTCATTTTCTTTCCACTCATTTTTGTATTCTAAGATCAAAATGCTGAAAAGAAATTTAAAAAATCCAATAATGAAAATAAAACATTTGAGGAAATGGCTAGGAAAAACCTACATAACTAGAAGAAAATTAAATTACCCATCCATCCATCTGCCTATTATACACCTCACTCTCCTTTTTTGCTTCATTGACTCAACTTATCTCCACTCATTTTGTATTATAAGCTCTAGAGGTTGTGTCCAAAACCCTTAGAACCTTTCACCCTCTACAATTTCTTCTTCCCTAACTCCATGGCATATCCCATTTTAGTTAATGCCTTTTTCAGAATCCTCGCCCAAAATATTATAAATACCCCTACATATCCCTATTTTTTGATAAAGTAGGTGCATTCTCTCATGTACCCTATCATGTCTTATACCTAGATGATATCCACAAGTATGTTCATGTGTAGCTAGAAAATTTTGACCACGCTTGGTTTGAAGAGCTCTATCAAAAGCTCATTAAAGATGATGGAAGTTATTACAAGGATGACTAGCAAGAAATTGGCAGAAATAAGATCGATGTACAAAAATACTAGTCAATTTTTTGTGATGAGTATGAATGGGTGAAGATAACTTTGAACTAGGTCCATGTTAAATTTATCTATTTAGATAGAAGCCAATGGATAAGAAAAGAATTCATCCATATGGTAGCATGACACAACATGGTGGGTGGCATTCAAGTTAAGAAGGTATTTTAAAATGATGAAGTAAAATAATTAACCAATACAACTTATGGCAAAAAAACTTTAATGTGAGTACAATTATTGATGGTGTATATTGGTATGCCACCATAGCCATTGCCTATAAAATCTATTATTCCAACTAATAATATTTTGAAGTAGTCACCATAATTGACAAAGACTATCAAATGTTGGTAGAAGCGAATAACTGTGTGTAAAGTGGAAAATTGAACCCTAGTGACTCCACACCTAGGGGAGAGAAAGGAAGTCACTAGGATGATTTTCACTTGGGAGAAACTTTACATTCAAAAGAGGGACTTGAATCCACTAGATCCAAATCGAAGGGGAACAAGGATATGAATTCCAAGTGGATTGCAAGGGTTGGAAAGTGATTTTCCCTCTTTTGTGAATAGAAATGTTGACTTGTTGACTATGTAGAAATGAGAGATACAATGAATGAAATGAGGAGCTACCAGTTCAGGATCATGCTTTAATTTTTTATATGAGATATTTAGATTGATATAGATCTACCCTATAAATTTGGAGAAAAGTGACTGGGACCGTGTTGAAAGTACACATGGTCCTCCGAAAAATCTGCACTCCGAAAAGGGTTTTCTTGTCTTTGTAAATGGAGTCCAATCATATAATTATATTTGTGCACCTATGACCTACACACAAAAAATAAGGGAAGAAGGGTTGTGGATAGGGGTTTACCTCAATTAAACCCTAGTTGAGGAATCAATCTTGAAAGAAAGTAATTGCAAATACTTAAATGTAAATGTAGGAAATGTATACCTTCTAGATCTTCAATTGATGATGATGATTACTTTGCTTCTTGAATGTAATCACAAATTTTGTATGAAATGGCATGTAACAAGACAAAAACCCTAACACACACATTATTACAAATGAATGTTGTAATGTTGCTCCAATGGATGGATGAAGAAGACACATGAAGAAGAGAACTTGGCGGATGCTTGAAGACTTGAATGCTTGATGAAGACCCTTCGCTTGATTATATCTTATTTATTTCTCCTATTAGTGTGTTTCATCCTTTTTATCGAATGAGGGAATTGGATCTCCTTTTATACATGCCTAAGAGGATTAATTTTCATCCATCGAAAGCCAACAAAGGAATATTGAAATCTCCAAAGAGAAAATTAAGCTTAAGCGATCAGACATACCCATCTTAGGGCCATGCTAAGAGGGAGGATAGGGGCGCCACACCCTTGTTCAATGGGGACAAGGTCTTGAGGCAACATAAAGACCAAAATAGAAGGAAACTCAAGATGAAACAACAAAGAAGGGTCTTAGTCATGAAGAAATATGTTGTTGCAAAGGTGAGGGCTTAAGATGTGGTCGAAATTGCGAGGGTCACAATTTTAGGACAGTACATTTAGCCCCCACTTTAGCGGGAGTATGGCTCTTGCCAATACTATCGATAAACTATAAGAAAGAGAGATAAAGATGAGAGAGGTGGAGCGATACCACAAGGATTATAAGAGATTACGAATCTTTAGGAACAAAATCCCCCAATCTTAGGATCCTAACTCACTCAAACATATGCAAGAGCATACAAGACCAAAAGAACTAGACCAACCAAAACAAGACAAAGCACAAAAGACACATGATAAAGACAAAAACACACACAAGACCATGTTGGTATTTTGGTATGGCTTTGTCATTGATGTCAACACCTACTAAAACTCTAGTACTTTTGAGATCCAACAACATTCATCGAAAAGCAGGTGACTAATGTAGAGTCATCGGTATATGGTACATCGACATAATATAATGATCACCGACACTTAGAATGGCATGATAGATACTTGGTAATGCCGAAGACAGTGTTTGGACATCGTATCTTGGAAAGTTGTTTATCAGTATATTCATATTTGCATATTTTCTTTTACCGGCAAATAGGTCCAGGGTTATCCAGGGTTACACCAACAGGTTTAACTTTTCCAGATCAGCATTGCATGCTATGGAGATGATTAATTAATATTGAAAAAGTATTGAGCCGACATGTTCAATTGGTTATTGCATCGAATATTATATTGTTTGTAAAATGATTTTATTGTAATATCTTGTAGAGCCGACCTACTAAGATTGGTCCTAGGTTATGGTATAAATGTAAGATCTTAAATGGAAGATCGAATGTGGAATGCAAAGAAGGTTGTGTGTGAAGGTATATGCTAGATTAAGCGGAGCTATACATGAAGACATCATTTGAAGGTGAAGCTAGGCTTTTGTGAAAGCATATCATCATTACATCAATACTGAATCCAGCATATGAAGATGCTATTTTGTGCAGTACATTCTTATTGGATTTAACCATCCAACTATAGTCAATGTGACTCCCATTTGTGTTTGAGTAGTGAGCTCTAGGCGCTTGGCCTTTCTGCATGTGCAAACCCCATTTATGTACACTTACTATCTACAGTAGTATCATCTGATTGTGGGTAAGGTTTCCCACTGTGGTTTTTCCCCTTATAGGGTTTCCACGTATAAATATTGGTATTATGTGTTGTGGATGACTTTGTATTTTTGTTTCATGCATTAATCCTTACCGGTATTGCATTTATCACTTAAATTGGTCCAGCGGTATCACAAATTGTTTCACTGGTATTAAGCAGTAATTTGATTAAGTGGTTTTTGGTTTAATAGTATTAGATAACTGATTCACAACCCCCCCCCCTCTTAGTTATCTCTGGGACCTAACAATTGGTATCAGAGCCTAGTTCTTTTTTGCAGAAGTTTAACAACTTGAGGAGATCCAATGTCTAGCAACTATTTCAAGAAGGACAGTCCTAAACTTGATGGAACCAACTATGGGATATGGAAAATCAAAATGGAGACACATCTTAACTGTATTGGAAAAGATATCTAGGAGGTTACAAAGAATGGATATACTACTCCTACTACAACTCAACCAAATCCTCCAAATCTAGCCAAAGAGTGTAGGATTTTGCCAAGATCAAGGGCACAATGATAAGCATAAAAAGAGACAATAGAATGACAAGAACAAACTATATTCTCAACAATATGCAAAAATGATCAACTGGATTAACCAATACAATGAATATAGGCTTGCTTATATAGGCAAGGCCATATGGATGTATGAGCACACAAACATGACATGTGGCTCAATGAGAAACAAGGGTAGGTAAGAAATACTAGGGGTAGGTAGGCAAAATAATATAATATTCCACAAGAGGTGGATAACCCACCGAATGTGAAGTGTAACAGCAAAATAAGACCACAAAAGGTGGAATTTCTCCTACAAGCTCTATCCCTATTTGCACACTTCCCTAAGTGTCTCAAATCCAAACTATGAAGAGATGCATTATCCTAAGTTGACTAAAGTAAAGTGTAATAATATCCAAAATGAATATTTATTTACACCAACACCCCTCCTTAAGTGCAACTTAGGGGAATGAAGACTCAAGTCAACAATGCAAGATGGGTCCTGGCTACTAGGCCATGATAGGTACCCATGTACAATATGCAAATGCAAGCAAAACTATGCAATGCAATCTCTCACAAATGGAGAAAGGGAGAAAACCCAGTGGGAAAAAAAACTCCCCCCCAAAAGAGAGATGAATGTACAAAAGAATCTCAAAGAAGAAGGATAAAACCTTAAAGAGGAAAAAGTACCCCCCATAAGAGAGGAAGGAGAAGTCAGCTGACCCCCCCTAATGACACATCTCGCACCCCCAAGAGAGCTCGCAACTGCTGGAACTTACTCTCGGTGAAAGGTTTGGTGAATATGTCAGCAACCTGCTCTACTATAGGACAATACTGCAAATCAATGACCAACTCCTGAATGAGCTCTCAGATATAGTGCATATGAATCTTGATGTGTTTGGTCCGCTGGTGCTGGACCGGGTTCTTCAAGATTGCAATAGCACTCTGATTGTCACAATGTAGAACTATCGGCTGTGGAGTGGTGAAACCAAACTCTATGAGAATCTACTGGAGCCAAATGGTCTCACTCGCTGCATTAATAGCGCCTTGATACTCAGCCTCAATCGAAGAGAGAGCAATAGCATGTTGCTTCTTGCTCTGCCAACAAATGGGGCCCGAACCAAGGTGAAAATTGTAACTAGAAGTAGACTTACGATCATCAAGATTGCCAGCCCAATCGGAGTCTGTGTAAACAACCAAGCAAAGTCCAGTGCCTGCTGTATAGTGAATCCCATAGTGATGTGTACCGTGGATGTAATGAAGGATGTGTTTGGTGGCTTTCCAATGAAGCTCATGTGGTTCCAACATGAAGCGAGAAACCATGCCAACTGCAAATGAAATATCAGGGCGTGTATGAGTCAAGTAGATGAGACTACCCACAAGCTGATGATACAAAGTGGCATCAACTGGTGGAGAAGAACACTGAGCCTCAAGCTTGACTCCTGAAAGAAAGGGAGTCGAAGCAGGCTTACAATCAGCCATATGAAAGCGTGCAAGTAGATCAAGAGCATACTTGGGCTGTGATAGTGTAATCCCGGAAGGTGACTGTGAAATCTCTATCCTGAGAAAGTAGTACAAAAGACCCAAGTCAGTCATAGCAAATCTGTCATGCGAAGTAGATTTGATCCTGCTAATGATGGATGAAGTACTCCTTGTAATGATCAATTCATCAACATAGAGCACAAGTATCAAGTGAGAGTCATCCTGATGCAAAATGTAGACATTCGGATTGGAATGACACCTGGTGAACCCTGCGAAGAGAAGAAAGGAATCCATCTTGGCATACCAAGCCCTGGGGGCCTGCTTAAGGCCATAGAAAGATTTCCTTAGTCTACAAACCAAGGAAGTATCCTGGATGAAACCCTGTGGCTGTTCCATATAAATCTCTTCATCAAGATCACCATGAAGAAAAGCACTCTTCACATCCATCTGATGTACAACCCAACCATGAGCTGCAACAATAGAAAGTGTCAAACAAATGGAGTTCATCTTGGCTATGGGTGCAAAGGTCTCAGTATAGTCAACACCTGCAACCTACGAGAAACCTTTCGCAACAAGCTGAGCCTTATACTTATCCACACTACCATCCGCTGCAAACTTGGTCTGACAGATCCACTTACATCGAACCATCTTTCTTCCCTTAGGGAGATGGACTAGATCCCATGTGTTGTTCCTCATCAAGGAACTATACTCTTCCTCCATAGCTTGGTCCCACTCAGGAACCCCTAATGCTTCCCTAAATGTCTATGGATCGGAAGCTCTAGCAATGAATGCATGTGGAAGACCTTGATGTTGTGATCGGGTCCTCCATGTATCTAAAGGATCCCCAACAAGAGAACCCACGGACTCAAGTGTCTGTCGAGCCCAACGAGGTCTAGGTGGAGGTGGAGAACGAGGCTCCTCAACGGCAAGTGGACCCTATGGAGGTGTAATTATGCGAGTCAGAGTTGAAGGATTCTCATCATCTGAATCACTAACATCACTATCCATAATGGAGGAAGGTGGAGGAGGTAGAGAGGCTAAACTAGGAGAGCTTTCCTCAGAGTGAACACTCCTCTCAATGAACACCTCATGTGTCTCTAGATCCATCAATCTATATGCCTTAACACCCTCAGGATATCCAACAAATATGCAAGGCCAACTCTGAGGTTCCAATGCCTTGCGTTTCTGCAGAGGTATGCGAGCCCATGCTAGACACCCAAAGACTCTGAAATGTCTCACAATCAGTTTCCTACCAGCCCAAGCCTCAAAAGGAGTAATACCTTGCAAAGCTTTATGAGGAACCCGATTCTGGATGTGTGTGGCACAACTGATAGCCTCTGCCCAAAAGGTGGGATCAAGAGAACGTGCATGTACCATACAACTAGCCATTTCTTTAAGTGTTCTATTCTTGCATTTTGCAACCCCGTTCTGCTGTGGAGTGTATGCTACAGAATGCTAAAGATCAATCCCCTCAAATGTACAAAAATCCTCAAGTCTTTTGTTCACATATTCCCTTCCATTATCTGTGTGAAGAATCTTGACCACTTTCCCTGATTGCTTCTCCACACGAGTCTTGAAATCCTGAAATTTGTCAAATACTTCACTCTTATGATTGAGAAAGTAGACCCAAGTGAAGCAGGAGTAGTCATCAATGAAGGTGAGAACATAGCGGGCCTTACTAAATGAAGGTGTTGGAAATGGACCTACTACATCGCTATGAACAAGTTGAAGAACTTCCAAAGCTCTCCAAGCTTTCCCCTTATCAAACTTCTCTTCGGGATGCTTGCTCATGGAACTACCTGAACATACACCCTCTGAAAAACTGATTCGAGGTAGACCTGTGACCATGTCTTTAGTGCTGAGCTGCTGAAGATAGCAGTAGTTGAGGTGACCAAACCGCTCATGCCATAGCTTACTTTCTGAATTTGAATGAGTAAGCAAGGCCCTAGAAGGTGAACTTGGCACAAAGTGGGAGAATGAATAAAGCCTTGAGTTGTCATTGACTTGTCCTACTGCTACCAAGGCATCATCATCAAGTTCCTTTACCACAACTGAATCTGGTGTAAACTCAACCTTTTTCCCATTCCCATAGTGAGTGATTTGGTAGATGGAGAGAAGGTTGGTAGACAAGTTAGGAACATAGAGAACATTCTCAAATGTTCCATCATCCATGTCAACTGAACCTTTCCCTTCAACCTCTACTTGTGTATCATCACCTATGTAAATGTGAGGTACCTTAGATGGCTCCAATGAAGAAAATTTCTCCTTTGTAGAACCCATGTGATATGAGGCACCCGAGTCAAGTATCCATTGCTGTGAAGAACCTGTTGTAGCCACAAATGCTTGCCCTTTTCCCTTAGACTGTGAGGAAGAGGAAGGAGACAGATCCTTCTTTGTGTAGGTAGATGGCAAGTTGATGTTGTTTTTCTTGAGAAGATTAGTTAACTCATCAACTTGCTTTGCGTGGCATCGATGCTCATCATGACCATACTTCTTGCAATATGCACAAGTTGGTTTATCCTTCTTAGGTGGTGTCCCCTTCTTGGAAGAGGATGAAAAATCGCCTTGTGATGGAGAGGATGATTGTCCTTTTTCCTGGTGTGGCTTAGACTTGGAGTGCTTCTTCTTCTTGTTGGAATCTTTGCCTTGACTTCCTTGATTCCTTTGATTAGCCACCAAAGCCTTGGACTTTGAAGACTTGAGAAACCCCATGTTCAACAACTTAGATTGTTCCAATATTAACATTTCTGTGAAAGCATCAAATGAAGGCATAACATAAGAACTCCCCACTATCAAACGATGAGTTTGGAAGCTAGACACAAATGCTGCATATTCTGGTGCAAGCTTATCCAACAAGTTGAATATCAACTGAGCATCTTTTTTGTTAATTCCACAATCCTTAAACTTTGCTCTTAGCTCATTTTCTTTGGTGACATAATCTTGGATTGTATAAAATTCTTGGGATCCAAGTTAGTGAGCTCATTGTCAATCTAATAGCCTCTGATTTCATCAACTTGACCATACAATTTCTGAAACATATCCCAAGCCTCTTTGATTGTTTTACACTTCTCAATGTGAAAAATGAGGTCATCTGATACATACTTGCACAAAGTTCCAAGAGCCATGCAATTCTTTGTGAGCCATTCTAATTGAGCATTTGGATCAGCCTTAGGATCAGGTGGTGCTGTTATTGTTCCATCTACGTAATGTGTGAGACCCTTTTCCATTAATTTACTCCATACTTTAATTTTCCATGATGCATAATTATGTGGAGTTAAAGGTGGAAATTTATTAGGACTCATTGCAACAAAAAATGGAAAGACCACAAAGAGAGGCACAACCACACAAGACACCCCCCCAAATTCACTCAATTAAAGAAACCCCCCCCAAAAGTGATGATTTGGCACTTTATAATTAGTGCGTATACAATGAGCCACTTGCAAACAATGGCAAAGTCGACTTCTGATTATAATTTTACAACTACCTCAATAAGGCCAAAAGAGACTCAAACCAATAATGCAAGAGATCTAACTAAGATCCAAGCAATTTAAAAGTACCTAATAGGCCAAATAAGACCAATATCTGAAAGTACAATTTCCACTCAAAATCTCTGAAATCTGATCATAAATTATGAAAGTAGACGAAAAACCATGCACTTTCAAAAAAATGGCACCTGAAAAGGAGGTCGTATGAGCTCAAATGAGGCCTTTGAAGTTGCAGAATTAAGGATTGGATAGGTACAACTGAGAGAATCTAAAAATTTCGAAAAACCTGTGCACCAAAATTAGAAAATAACCACACCACTGCGAAGATCACGAAATTTTAGCCCATTTCAAAAAGAATTGCACCAAAAAAGGAGCAAAAATGAGCAAGATATGGCCTTTCAAAGTTGGACTGCAAAACTGAAAAGCTCAATGGAGAGGGGTTGAAAAATTTCAAAAGTTTGCTGATGTGGTGCTGACGTCAGCAATTCACTATCTTAAATTTGATGATCGTATGACCGTCGCAAAAACTTTGCCTCCCTACTGACTGGGCGTCCGTACCGTATGGACTGCTGATTGTGCAAGCTAATGTGGCGTACGGATCTGACAGGGCATACAGATCTGACAGCATGGCGTGGGTGACGTGGCATACGGACTACAGACCGCAGGCCAGTGGCCGCCTGCCACGTGGTGGGCGCGGATTCTACCTATTTTGTAGCGCCGACGGAGAGAAGGCATTGCCGGAGGTTTTCGGCGGCTGGGAGCCGAGGCGCCGAAAGTGGGAGCTGGTGTCGCCGGAGGCGGGCCGGAAGCAGAGGGGGCCAGCGGCGGGCCAAAAGCCGAGGGGGTTGGCGGTGGGTTTGTGGGGGCCGACAGGAGTCACGGCGGGCAGCAGCGGGTATGACCTGCAAGCTGCGAGACATGCAGGGTACGGGGGGGTTTGCGGATCCCCAAACAATCCAAAAAATATTTTTTTTTTTAATTTTTAATTTTTAATTTTTTTTATCACTTTTTTTTTATTTTTTGATTTTTTTTTTTGAAAAATAATTTTTTTTTTTGAAACTTTTTTTCGAAATCCGTAAGATAATAGCCAAAATGGGGAAAAAAAAAATTCTCACCAAAATAGGTCGACTTTATAGTCGAAATTTATGGAAACGGCCTCCCAGATTCAACAGTGATGTCCAAATCGCTGTATGATGCCCCCAAAAAATGAAGATCCCCAAATCCAAAAATAGAAGTCTTCCACGATGTCTCCAAAAACCAATCAATGAAACCCCAATAGCTTTGATACCATGTAGGATTTTGCCAAGATCAAGGGCACAATGAAAAGCATAAAAAGAGACAATAGAATGACAAGAACAAACTGTATTCTCATCAATATGCAAAAATGATCAACTGGATTAACCAATATAATGAATATAGGCTTTCTTATATAGGCAAGGCCATATGGATGTATGAGCACACAAATATGACATGTGGCTCAATGAGAAACAAGGGTAGGTAAGAAATACTAGGGGTAGGTAGGAGAAATAATATAATATTCCACAAGAGGTGGATAACCCACCGAATGTGGAGTGTAATAGCAAAATAAGACCAGAAAAGGTGGAATTTCTCCTACAAGCTCTATCCCTATGTGCACACTTCCCTAAGTGTCTCAAATCCAAACTACGAAGAGATGCATTATCCTAAGTTAACTTAAGTAAAGTGTAATAATATCCAAAATGAATATTTATTTACACTAACAATGAGGAAAATGATTGCAAAGCAAGAGAAGCACTTCTGAGCGCATTATCAGATCAACAAATCATGGGACTATTAGATAGGTCTACTCCTAAAGCTATTTGGGATCATTTGGAAACACTGAATGAAGGAGATTCCACAGTCAAAATTGCAAAACTTGAAAGCTTCTAGATCAGGTATGAAAATCTAAAAATGGAAGAAGATGAAAGAATTTTTGCTTTTATGGAAAGAGTAAATGAAATTGTTTTAGGTATTAAATATTGTGGAGGAACCTTAAGTGAAGATGAGATTGTTTCGAAAGTTTTAAGAGGATTTCCACCGGCATATAAAATGAAAGTTACTGCTATAAATGAACTTAGAACAATGCCTAATACATTAGTAACTAGGGATACATTGATTGGAAAACTTTCAACCTTTGAAATTAAGGTATTTGGTCCTGTTGCTACTATAAAGATAGCTTTAGCTTTCAAAGCATCAACATCATCTGCATCATCATTTGACAAATTTGATTGGAAAGCCTTTTATGCAAGAGAACTTGAGGAAAGCAGGAGAGAAAATGAAGAACTTGAAGCACTATTTGCAATAAAAATACCTTAAGGTCCAGTTGGAAGTAAGTATGAAGGTAAAGAACCCTTTAAATGTTTTAACTACAACAAGATAGGTCATATGGCTTCAAGATGCCCTGATAGACATGCAAGACTAAGAGAAGAAGCTAGAAGGACATACAAGCCTAATCCTGAATATCAGAGATACAGGTTCAAGAAGAATAAGGACAAATCTTGTTATGTTGCTGATGAAGGAGTGACTGATGATTCTGATGAAGATCCAATAGATAATGGATGGGTTTTTGTTGCTATAACAGAAGATCAACCAACACCTATTGTTCAACCGGTAGAATAGGCCTTGGCAGCTAAAGTTGAAGTAAAGGATGAATGGATCATTGACTCTGGATGCTCACATCATATTACAGGAGACAAAGGCAAATTCATGAACTTTCAAGAATATAATGGCGACTTAGTAAGATTTGGTGATGACAAAGCTTGTCAGATCAAAGGAAAGGGTTCAATATCTCTTGATGGTAAGCATAACACTGACAATGTTTACTATGTTGAAGGTTTAAAGCATAATCTTTTGAGTGTTGGTCAATTAGTTGAGAAAGGATTTCAGTTACAATTTAAGAATGGAAAATTTAAAATCATGAATAGAAGTGGTTTAGAAATTGCAACTGGTAATCAGACTAGAGGTAATATCTTTCATTTGAATAACAGTGAAAAGACATGCTTGATTGCACACGTTGATGAAAGTTGGTTATGGCATAAGAGACTCTGTCATGTAAATTTTGATTGTATGGTAAAAATTAGTACTACTAGGGCAGTTAGAGATTTACCTAAAATTGTCAAACCTCACAAACACAGTATGTAAGGAATGTCAATTTGGAAAACAGGTTAGAGCTAGTTTCAAAAGTATTCCAGAAAAATCAAATAATGCTCTTGATCTAATTCATACTAATCTATGTAGTCTAGCTAGAACTAAAAGTTTACAAGGTGATAGATATTTCATGCTAATCATTGATGATTATTCTAGAATGTGTTGGGTTACTTTTCTCAGAGAAAAATCAAAAGCACTTGGAAAGTTTAAACTATTCAAAGCAATGGTTGAAAATGAAACTGGTAAGAAAATCAAATGTTTAAGATCAGATCAAGGAGGTGAATTTACATCAAAGGAATTTAATGTATTCTATGAAGTGAATGGAATCACAAGAGAGCTATCAGCACCTTGGACACCTCAGCAGAATGAAGTTATTGAAAGGAAAAATAGAACTATCCTGGATGCAGCAAGAAGTATGTTATCAGAAGAAAACTTACCTCATGTATATTGGAGAGAGGCAGTAAGTACAGTAGTCTATACATTCAACAAAGTTCATATCAAAGGTGAAACCGGTAAGACCCCTCATGGACTATGGTTTGGTATTACTCCTACTCTTAAATATTTCAGAATATTTAGAAGTAAATGCTATATCAGAAGAGATGAGTATATTGGTAAATTTGATCCTAGAAGTGATGAAGGAATATTTTTTGGTTATTCATCTAAGAGTAAACCATATAGATGTTTTAACAAAAAATTGCAGAAAATTGTTGAAAGTACAAATGTAAAGATTGATGAACAATTCAGAGGAACTTCAAGGTATATGGATTTTGAACCGGTAATAGAAATTTTGTCAAATGAGTCTACACTGAATCCACTAGCACAGAATGAAGATCCAGTTACATCGGTATCATCTGAAGATTCCACAGTAACTGAGGAACAACGACAAACAAAGATACCCCGGTATGTAAGATTGAATCATTCTGAAGATCAGATAATTGGAAACAATTATAGAGGAGTTATGACAAGAGGAAGATTGGAAAATGAAGAGGTATGTCTTATTTCTCAAATTGAACCAGTATCAGTTAATGAGGCATGTGAGGATAAATTTTGGATTAAAGCTATGGAAGATGAATTAGAGCAAATTGAGAAATATAACACTTGGACATTAGTTTCTCGACCTAAAGATAAAAATATTATTGGAACCAAATGGGTATTTAGAAACAAACTTAATGAAGATGGTAAAGTAATTAGAAATAAAGCAAGATTAGTGTGTAAGGGATACTCTCAAAAACAAGGAATTGATTATAATGAAACCTTTGCACCAGTAGCTAGAATTGAGGCAGTTAGATTATTCTTGGCTTTTGCAGCTCATAATAACTACAAAGTATATCAGATGGATATTAAATGTGCATTTTTGAATGGAATTATTGAAGAAGATGTCTACATTGAACAACCTGATGGATTTTCTTTAACAGAAGACAAAGATATGGTTTGTAGGTTAAGGAAAGCTTTGTATGGGTTGAAGCAAGCTCCAAGAGCTTGGTATGCAAGATTAGATAAATACCATTTGGAGATTGGTTTTTCTAAAGGAAATGTAGACTGTAATTTATACTATAAAGGTACTAATCATGACATCTTGGTTATAGAAGTTTTTGTTGATGATATAATCTTTGGAGGAGAAGATGGATTATCTAAAGATTTCTCTATCAAAATACAACAAGAATTTGAAATGTCTATGATAGGAGAAGTAAAATTCTTTTTAGGATTGCAGATTTCACAGACTGACAAAGGTATATTCTTGAGTCAAACTAAGTACTTAAAGGAGCTACTAAAGAAATTTAGGATGGAGAACTCTAAATCGGTAAGTACACCTATGACTACAAATGAAAAATTATCACTAAGAGATGAGTCAACACCTGTTAATCCAACCAGGTACAAATCTATGATAGGAGGTTTACTGTATTTAACACAAACAAGACCAGATATTATGAATGCAGTATGTATTGTTTCAAGATTTCAATGTAATCCTAGAGAAAATCATGAATCAGCAGTGAAAAGGATTTTTCAGTACTTACAAGGCACTACAAATCTTGGCTTACGGTATCCTAGAGATGACAACTTTGAATTATGTGCATGCACAGATGCAAATTGGGCAGGAGATATAGATGACAGGAAAAGCACCACCGGCAGAACATTTTTCCTTGGAAACAGAATAATTTCATGGTTAAGTAAGAAATAGAGTTGCACATATTTATCAATAGCAGAATTAGAATATGTTGTAGCAGCAACAAATTATACACAGGTATTATGGCTTAAACAAATGTTGAAGGACATAAAGATAAATTGCAAGGAACCTATAACTATTTATTGTGATAACACTGCAGCAATTGATATATCCAAGAATCTGGTACTACATTCTAAAACTAAACATGTTTCTATCAAATTGAACTTTTCGAAAGAAATTGTAGAAGCAAAACAAGTCAAACTATTTTATGTGAACACTAAAGAGAAGATTGCAGATATTTTCACTAAACCTTTACCTAAGGAAACTTTTGAATATCTAAGAGAACAGCTTGGGGTCATACCCCCACTGGTAGATACTTAGAGAGTTGATGTCTGTCATCAACCGACATAATTAACAAAGATAAAATTCTTACTCCGGCTTTGATGAGGAAGATACTTCTAAGGGGGAGTAGTTGGTATAGTTGGTATTTTGTATCTGAAAATGGTTTTTATATTAGTTTGGCATTTGATGTCAAAGGGGGAGAGATTGGTATGGAAAAACATAGAAAGATACATGTTACCCCTAGGAGGTGAGATTGTTATTTTGGGGAGAGATTGTCTATTTTGGTTTTTGAACTCTGAAATAATCTCTTTGGGAGATTGTTGGTTTTTGGTATTTGGCATTTTTGTTTTGGCACTTTGATGGTTTTTCCATCTTGTCTTTCCATCAATGCCAAAGGGGGAGATTGTTGGTATTTTGGTATGGTTTTGTCATTGATGTCAACACCTACTAAAACTCTAGCACTTTGGAAATCCAACAACATTCACCGACAAGCAAGTGACTAATGCACAGTCACCAGTATATGGTACACTGGCATAATATAATAATCATCGACACTTGGAATGGCATGAAAGATACTTGGTAATGTCAAAGACATTGTTTGGACATCGTATCTTGGAAAGTTGTTTATCAGTATATTCATATTTGCATATTTGCTTTTACCAACAAATAGGTCCAGGGTTATCCAGGGTTACACCGACAGGTTTAACTTTTCCAAATCAGCATGGCACGCTATGGAGATGATTAATTAATGTTGTAAAAGAATTAAGCCAACATGTTCAATCAGTTATTGCATCAGATATTGTATTGTTTGTAAAATGATTTTATTGTAATATATTGTAGAGCCGACCTACTAAAATTGGTCCTAGGTTATGGTATAAATGTAAGATCTTAAATGTAAGATAGAATGTGGAATATGAAGAAGGTTGTGTGTGAAGGTATATGCGATATTAAGCAGAGCTATACACAAAGACATCATTTGAAGGTGAATCTAGGTTTTTGTGAAAGCATATCAGCATTACACCAGTACTGAATCCAGCATATGAAGATGCTATTTTGTGCAGTACATTCTTATTGGATTTAACCATCCAATTGTAGTCAGTGTGACTCGCATTTGTGTTTGAGCAGTGAGCTCTAGGCGCTTGGCCTTTCTGCATGTGCAAACCCCATTTATGTACACTTACTATCTACACTAGTATCATCTGATTGTGGGTAAGGTTTCCCACTGTGGTTTTTCCCCTTACAGGGTTTCCACATATAAATATTGGTGTTATGTGTTGTGGATGACTTTGTCTTTTTGTTTCAAGCATTAATCCTTACCGGTATTGTATTTATCAGTTAAATTGGTCCACCGGTATCACAAACTATTTCACCAGTATTAAGCAATAATTTGATTAAGTGGTTTTTGGTTTAATATTATTATACAACTGATTCAACCCCCCCCCTCTTAGTTTTCTCCAGGACCTAACAGACCACACATCAACTAGATGAAGAGACCTCGATACAAATGTCTCAAACAAATAATTGAAACACAAAGACTAATGACATCGTATAAACACTAATAATCACATAAAAGAGAAAAGCTGACATCATCCATGAACCATCAATAGTAAAACTATGGGTTGATGAGAGGAAGGAGAGAGAGAACATGAATATACACTTTGGTGATCCATGAGAAGAAAGGAAAACAAGAGGAAACCATTGATATCTCACCCCTGGAATAAGGTGATTCATGGAGAAAAATGACATGGAAAACTATCCCCTAGAGTCTGTCTAGGTGATCCATGTAAGGGAGGAAGGTGAGAATGTTGTTAGTTCAACTCAACCTCATACACTTGTGTGCAAGTGAGGTTTGAAGCACCTCATAGGACTCTATACATGAGTATACTACAACCTATATAAGATATATAGTACCAATTTCAAGAAAGTGGTGACATATCGCTCTAAGAGATTGCCCTCTGGTTCTCAGAATGACCCATTGTATAAAACAAAAGTGGTGACATCTCTCTCTAAGAGGTCATGGTCTAGTTCTAAGAATGATCCATTGTATAAAAGAAAATATGGTGACATCTTTCTCTTAGAGGTTGTCCTCTGGATCAAAGAATATCTCATTGTACAAGGGAAAAGTGGCGACATCTCACTCAAAGAGGTTGCCCTCTAGTTCTGAGAATGACCCACTATACAAAAGGAAAGAGGTGAAATCCCTCTCTAAGAGGCTTCCCTCTGGTTCCGATAATGTTCCGATGTGTAAGAAAAATATAGTACAAAAGTAGTACGGGTGCCCCCCCCTTAAGATGTCAACATAGTTTTATGTTGATATCTTAAGGAAAGTAGAACAAGGATACCTACCTTCAACATAAAGAAGATATCCATTATGCAACAATACTACAAATGTGTTTCATATTTTATTTCCTATATTATTTACTATATTTGAAGGGAAACATATGGAAAAGAGAGTAGTTCATCGCAAGAGAAATCAAACACTACATTCACCAATTTCTAGGTAATTTATCTTAAAAAGCTACATATTGACCCGATTTTCTAAAACATTATAAGATAAAATGTACACTAGAGAAAAAAATACATGAATCCACAATTTGGTAGACAAACAATGATAACGTTTATGGTGGAAAAGGATTACACATATGTGGAGGTGGTAGAGCCTTGCACAGTTTGGGTACAATGACTACCCAATGGGGTTATAGTATAGGAAATAGATGCGTATTTCACCACCCTCGTAAGAAACCCCAATGATCCTAACAAGAAGCGATATGGAACATACATAGAGTAAAAAATAGTTGGATAAAAAATGAGACACAATAGAAGATGGAGAAGAATAAAGATAAATTACCGAAGCAATGGGAGATTCTAGGAGAGTTCACTTAATTATTTTCCATTGGGACATAGTAAAATCCCACTAGTACTAGATGATTAGGGAGGTGTGATAACACATCACCAACAAACCTATAAGGTTCCACATCCTCCATGCAAACATTATCTAGACCTCAGAATTTGAGAACTCCATAAAATACCAAGGGAGATAGACTAAAAAATTTGACCATAAAGACACTACAAATAGCTAATTAAGAGATAGAGGAAGAGACATAATAAAAATAAGTTCATGAAATTGAGTAATAATAAGAAAATATTGAACAAATTGTGAAAAGGTACAAGAGAAAGAAACAAACCATGGAGGCTTCCCAACAAGAAGAACAATAAGCTTTGAAACATATGAAGGATTCTACAGATTTCTTGGTAACTTACACCATGAGATGTTTCCATAGATCTTAAAAATATATAGGGCCATGAGTTAGGAAAACAAGGATAGAATAATATAGTAATTTTCCAATTATGTTAATCATTGTAATAAGTCACTAGAAGATGAAATGACTAAGTTTATAGAATAGATTGTAACTGTGATAAGAATGAAGCTTCTAGGGCCAAGGAACTTGAAGGAGAGTTAAGAAAT
This sequence comes from Cryptomeria japonica, assembly GCF_030272615.1. NCBI lineage: Eukaryota > Viridiplantae > Streptophyta > Pinopsida > Cupressales > Cupressaceae > Cryptomeria > Cryptomeria japonica. The sequence goes on from NC_081411.1 coordinate 302,611,094, forward strand.
AAATGAAATAAAAATTTAAAAATTCAACCCCAATATAAATAAATAATTGAAACAAGAGTTATCCTATGTGCAAGCCTAGGATCTCTATATAGAGCATAGTGTTTGTGAACTTATGCAAGGGGGTCCAAAAAAATGAAGATAGAATTTGAAGAAAAATAATATGTGGCATAGAAAATACATGAGGAAATTCTCAAGGCTAATGAAGAAGAGCAAGTAGAAGGGCCACCACCACTAGAAGTGAATCCAATCAATGAGACAAAAGATAAGACAAAAGATGTAACCATTAGAGAAACATCTACTCTCATAGATACCATCACTTCTATAAAGAATTTTATGGTGAAAAAGAAGCATATCCAAATATTTTCATCCACATATCTCTTATAGGCACCATTAGTTGGATAAAAGGCAAGCTTATGTATCATCCCACCCATATAAAATATTTAGTTATGGGATCTACTTCATTCCACCACAAGATAATTTCTATTAAGTAAAAATGTATAGAATGCAAAATAACTACAAGATGCAATGGACACACTTCAAAATTTCACCCCTCACTTACCTCAAGATACTTCACTTCCCCTTTCCAGAATGATTTAAATAGTTGATCGATAGCCTCTAGATAGATTTGGCCTCCACCAATGATTGCATCAAAAAATAGGCCCAAGAGGATATCAAACAACAAAAGATAGATGAAAATCTAAAGAAGTGTATTGTTGCACAAACAGAATTAGATGAGGAGGTCAAGAAACTAAGTGACAACATTTTAGAGACCACCATGATTTACTATTTTTTGTTACAATGGCCCGCTACAACAAAGATATTAAGGGACCAAACACTAAGATTATAAGATTAACTAGAGGAAACAACTCTAAATAGGTTCAAAATAGAGCACAAATTCTTAGGGTAAAAAATTTATGATGCTACAAAAAATAATCAACATGTAAAATATATCTTTAATTAGGTCATTTACCAGTCAATTTTAAAATATAAATCTCTATAACAATGTACTGTTTATGATACGTTCTCTAGGAAGTATATTTTACTTAAGAAAATAAAGAGAACAATAAGTCCATGGAAATATTTATTTCTTAGCAACACAAGTTCTCTTAATTAATTAAAGAATAAATATTTAATGTACCCACAAATTAATTACCATTTTAAAGAAAAGTGCTCCTATATCACATTCCATGTGGGAAAGTATAATGACCTCTTCTAAATTATTCATCATCACGATCAATTGGTGTGGGAAGTAAAATTATTATAATGTATGGATACCAATATCTTTTAATATATCTTGCTCAGTAATGATTAAATCATCACTAGAATCAAAACCTTTAATTTCAAGTAAGTCAACATTAGAATGTTCTTGTCTCTAAAAATGTTAAACATAAAATACTTGGAATATAGCCAAGATATGTCATGCTCATTTCATGATATTTGTAATGTCCCTCTAAGGAACCCTGAAGGAAAGTTTGCTTTATGAAAACAATAAAATAAGCGATATTTTAATTCCCCATTTTCCCCTATTTTCTTAATTATGCAATTCATATTATAATGAGTATAGTATTAGGGTTTAGGGAGATCTAGTGGAAATGCAAATTAACAATTATATTTAGATTCAAATACAAAAGGATGAAGAAAAATACACAACACAAATAACAAAGTGATTTAATGTGCTTCAACCAAGGTGGGCTACATCCACAAAACACAATTGTCCAATCTATTCTTATTATCCAGCAAAAGAGTACAATGCCTTTTACATTTTATCCTCTTATAACATTCAATTTTATAAAAACCTACAAAGCCATCCTTTTAGGGCTTTTTTCAATGTCGGTTCTTCTTATAAAAAAAGGCCAAAGATAATTCCTCGAGGCATGCATGCCCAAAACTTAGTAAGGATACATTATGAGTGTATAGTACTTGCATGATTAGTTACCACATACCAGCATATATGTCATCCCCAAATTGATTTCCAAATCTAAAATCATCATTCAAAACAACAAAATTCTATTTTTATTAAGATTTATGAAAAATCAAAAATTAACACAAACATGTAAACATTTTGAATTTGTTTATCATAAATGGAATTAGATTTTTTTTAATATTACCAATCATGGTATTTGATACATATAGTTGTTATAATATGGGATATTATACCCATCTAAGTAATTTATGTAATGTATAGTGAGAATTTGGCCATATCTCATGTTAACTACCATTGGGATTGTAAAAGGTGTGATTTGGAAATTATGGTTTCATTAATTAAGATGTTAAAACCAATAATCACATTAAATCAACCATACATTAGAAGCAAGAGGAAAGTCAATAGATCTAGGCACAATTCTAGTAGGGAAAGGATGGAGATATCAATTGAATTTACCTATAGGTTGTCTTCCCTTTTTGAGTTCAAATTGAATGTGAATTGTATAATATAAGGTAAAAATGGATAATTGAAGAAAATCAAAAGTAGTAGAGAGCTACAAACATCAATCAAAGCCACAATAATAAATATGAGTAGAAGAAGAGGGTTAAAACCAGTTGCTAGAAATTTGGGTTGTATTATTGGGACCATGGTGGTAGGCCACCCTAGTCCTATAAATCTTAGAATAGGCAGGTGGGATTATTTTTTGCTTAGGGAGGCACACAAGATCCAATGTCCAAAGTTTGGGTAAAATTTTTTGGACTTTGGTAGTAGGTTGCCTTGGTCGTCCACTTTTCGCTCCTTCAAAACTTGAACTTGTTCATTGTCATCAACTCTGTGAGAAGCTTTAACCACAAATCCTGAAACAATTTCACAAAGACAAACACACACCCACACACACACACACACACACACACAAAGAATTGTGGATAGGGGCTTGGCTTGGGTCAAACTATGGTTTAGTAATCAACCTTAACTTAAATTGAAGTATGAAATATAAATATTGAAGTAAATTTTGTAAGATATAGCTCATATATGTAATGGTAGAAAGAATATTAATGATGCAATTCCCTCTAGATGTGATAATGAATTTTCAATGCAATAACATGAGAAACACATGGACATGAATGAATAATGAATAATGATATGAATTTTATCCATGATTCTTGAAGGATGAAATGGTGCTTTGAATGCTTGATAATGATTGATGATGAATACTTAATGGATGCACAAATGACATGATATATGTGTTACACTGTCTTGGATCTATGATTAATTAATAGGATAGCATTATATAGAGTTATATAGGTAAATTACCAATTAGGATGATCTCCAATGTCTACATTCAGGCATAGGGACCAAAATCCATTAGGTAGGAGGAGATTCTACCCATATTTTAAATGCATCCTAGTTAAGGACGACTAGGGTGCCATGGTCTAGACAAAGGCATTATAGTGTCCTTATCCTCCAAAAGTAGGATAAGAATCCATTAAGTAGAGGGACCATAGCCCTTAAATGGGATCCAGTCACCCATGTATACAAGTGACATCAAGTTCAAAGTAAAGATGGTCAAAATGGGTAGAGGGAGAATAGAGGTAGACCATGCTAAGGTAGGAACACAAATATGAGGTGTGAATTGTATTCATTACAATTTTGGACGCTACATTTAGCGCCTAATCTAGTAGAAGTAGGAGCCTATGCCAAAACTTATGGTAAAGTAGATAGATGAGGAAAAGAGGGAGGAGCTAATGGGAGTGAGATCAAAAAGAGATAAGACATCAATAATTTTGAGGGTACAAGGCTCCAATCTAGGGATCTTAACTCACACAAACACATGAAATGACAAATAAAACTAGAGAATGACAAAAAAGTCAAATAAAGACAAGCAAAAGAAAGTAAAAGCACAAAATTGTGTTATGTTTTAGGACAACTTATTATCACAAGTGAATTTAAGTAATTAACTAAAACTTAATTTTAGTCAAACATATGGTCTATAGATATTAATTATAGCTATCTAATATATGACTCACAAATTTGTTTCCAATTAGAATTGTCTACTAAATGTATAAGTTATACCACTTTGGGTGTAATTACCAAAAAAAAAAAACTCTTTTTGAAAAACTTAATGTTTCAACAACTCCTATTCTTATAAATATTTTATTTTGAAATGTGAAAATACCCTTTTATAGATCTCTAAGTTAATTTTCCAAAATATATATCTTTTAATATTTTAGTCATTTTTATATTTAATATATTTTTTTTATTGAAAGTAGGTTATCAGCACTTAAATACAAGGTTGATTATCTTGTGAAGAAAAAATACTAAAATTTATTTAAAATTTTTGAAAAAAATAATTGCACTAGAGAAAAGAGTATGCCAAGATGATATAATTCTTTTCTAATTTGCATAAATAATGAAGAAAAAAGGTGGCGCCAAATGGAAAGAGTTATATTTCAGTACACAAAACTTTTAAGAAAAAAAGGGAAAATTAAATATATAAAGTGTAATGCCTTGTGTAACTTCAATTTCAGCATTTTATTAGTAACTAGTTTACAGTGTTTACTCTTTGAATCAAGGAACACTAAGGGGGGGGGGGGGGAGTGAATCAATGTTCTACAATATTTAACATTATTAATTTGATTATTCAACCATCTAATGCAAATCACTAAAAGAAAGATGCAAACACATAAAGAAAATATCCACAACACCATAACACAAGATTTATACATGGAAAACCCAGTTAAGGGAAAAACCACGATGTGATTGAGACCCATAATATTAATTACTCTGTCAGAAGTATAGAAATTTTACATAAGGGGAATTCACATGCATTCAGGCACACTACCTAGAGCTCACTGCTCAAATTCTAATAATTGCTACAACCTTGGAAGGATCACTACCCTACAAGATCTTCTACAAAAGATAATTGAAATGTTTGAACTAAAACATAGCATCTACAAATTCTTGGGTATAGTTTTGATTAAGCACATAAATATTAATTTTACACTGCTCTGCTACCCTCCTCTGTTCTATTGTTAGATTCAATAATCCAGAGAAGAAATCTTCCACTTGCGCATGTGAAACTATGCACACTTGATCTAAACTAATTTCCATACCACTACCAAGATAAAAAATGACAATATCAATCACTCTTATATATCTGCAACAAGAAATTAGATCTTCTACATGTCGACCCAAAAATGCATAAGACACAAATGGAACGTGTTCTCCAAGTCAGCTAAATCCAAACCAAAATAATTGTGCAGACCAAAATGAATTTTCCACATGTTACCCATATGTCGGCTAACCATCCTCAAACACAAAAGAAACCACCAAAACTAATCCACATAATCTGCACAACAATTAACCACACAAGACTCCTGATTAACACTATTATATCTAAACATGTACATTGAATCCTCTAACTCACTCCAAAATCAATACCAGAGGCCACAAACCTGGAATAAGGTACTCGAAACATTCAAATGTCTTTAGAAGAGAGGAAGAATTCTGGAAACAAATATCCATATCCCTATCCAGCTTAAAGTAGGGGATAGAAACACTAGATTCTTCCATATGACTGTGTTGAAACACAAAGCCACTAACAGAATATCTAAGTTAAAAAATGGACAAAATGAAATTAGGAAGGATGAGGAGATTGGGAAGGAAGCCAAGAATTTCCTTACCTCTATTCTCTTGGTGGACCATTGTCTGAATGGTCAATTTCAGAACAGTATCATTGAATTCATCCCTCCTATCATTAGCAAGGAGCGGAACAAGGATCTTTTAGCTATCCCCTCTGAGGAAGAAGTCACGAAAGCTATCTTTTCTTTTTATGGGAACAAGGCCCTGGGCCCGGATGACTTTCCACTTTTCTTATTTCAAACTTTCTGGGACATCCTCAAAGTTGTTGTGGTCAAAGGGGTGCAAGAGTTCTTTGGAGCTAGAAGAATCTTAAAGTAACTTAATGCTACTTTCCTGGTTCTCATTCCCAAATGCTAGGGTGCAAACTCCATGGATAAGTCTTGATCAATAAATCTTTGCAATTCCTTTTACAAAATCATCTCAAAGGTGGTTACCTGCAGGTTGTTAAGGATTCTTCCCTTGATCATTTCGCCCCAGCAGAGTGGATTTGTTCCTAGAAGACAAATCCTTGATTCCATCATTGCTATCCATGAAAATATTCATTCATTGGTGGACTCAAAAGAACAAGGATTTCTTATGAAGTTGGACCTGTCTAAAGCCTATGACCAAGTGGACTGGAGTTTTTTGAGCAATGAGTTGTCTACTTTTGGTTTTGATAGGAAAGTCATTAATTTGATCGACCAACTCATATCAACCCCTTCTTTTTTGGTAATTGTCGATGGAGTGCCTTCCACTTTCTTTCATTCCTCTACAGGCATTCAGCAGGGAGATCCTATATCTCCCATTCTCTTCATTATTCTGGCAGAATGTTTGGGCAGATTAATCAACAACTTTGTTTCCAAAGGGCTCCTTTGCAGCAATTCGCCTTCCTTAGGCTTCAGATCATGTACCCACCAACAGTTTGTGGATGATACCATTCTAATGGGTACCTCCACCATCAAAGAAGCCTCTAATTTTAAACACCTTCTTAACACCTACATCATGGCTATGGGTCAATCCATTAACTGGGAGAAAAGTTTTGTTTTCTTCTTTAATACCCCTGAAGATAGAATGGATAGATTGGCTCGGATCCTTGGTTGTCAATTGGGTAAGTCTCCTGCTATTTATCTTGGCCTGCCCTTGGGTTTAAAACCTTTGGAGTTGTATTGGAATTCTCTTGTTGATAGATTAAGCAGAAAGCTGGCAGGTTGGAAAGGAACCCTTCTTAGTCAAGCAGGGAAAATCCAACTTTTAAAATCTTCCATCCAGAGCCTTCCAATTTATGCCTTAAGCCTTTTTAAAATCCCTAGTAAATTTGCTGATGCCATTGAGAAAATCCAGAAAGATTTCTTATGGTCATGAGTGGATGAGAAGAAGAAAATGGCCCTCATTGCCTAGGAAAATGTTTGTAAACCTAAAAATATGGGGGGATTGGGACTCGAGAATATTAGAAGTTTGAACAAAACTCTCATAGACAAACAAATCTGCAGGACTTATCAAGGAAGAGGGGAATGGAATGAAATTTGGAAGGCTAAATACCTAAGGAATGCTACCACCATAGAGGAGTTCCTAGCCTCAGAACAGATTCCAAGGGGTTTGTTCATTTATAATAGCGTTACCAAGGCTAAAGATATTGTTCTTCTGGGCAGGCAGTGTCTAGACCATTGGTGATGGTAGGAAGGTGAAATTTTTGGATGACGCCTGGATAGGAGGGGCCCCCCTTAACAAGATGACCACTCATACACTCATCCAAAACTACAAAGAGAAGATAGGCACAAAAGTTGAGGACTATTGGAGAGACCATTTGATAGGGAGTTTGGTGGGAAAGTACTCAAAAGGCCAATTTACTCAAGAAGTTCAATTTGCTACCCAAAAACATGTTTGAGTCTACTATATGTGTTTACAAAATCAGTCTTGAAGGTTATAGTGTCAAGTACTTCTAGTATCACCTTCCTAACAAACTCCCCTTAAGGTGATGGCTCATACCCATGCTCAAATCTACTCAAGTTACTCACACCACCCAACTACTCATTCTCAACCCCTGCTCTTGGCATCCAACTTTCTGTTTCCAATGCATATTAGCAAATCCAACATGAACATGTGGGGGCAGAAAATTTTTGTTCAAGGTTTGTTAGTCAAACTTGGTTTTAGGCTCATAGTCATTTGCTTGCTCAAATGCACCACCAAAGGATCAAACCACCAATTTAGGATATGCACTATTCAAGGCTCCATCTACCACTTATAAAACTATTTAGGATTTTTCTCCTCAGGTTTCACAAGCCCCCAACTCCTCCTTACAAACGGGTTTGAGCATTCCTTCAAAAAATGTCATTTGTGTATTATGCAACCAACAGGGCTACTAGCCCGTGGAGGCCTAATTGGCACTATTTTTCTTATTCTTCTCAACGATAGGTAAACCCTTCCACAACCTTGACTTGGATGATGGTTTAAAGGTATTTTCTAACACATTTTCATAGTTTAGGCATTTTTCATTGCGTTATGAGGATTGTCCACCATTTGTGGCATAATTGTAGGGTTTTGGAGGGTTTCGAAGTGAAACCACAGTGTTTGCATCCTTATACACCTCTTCAAGTGCCTAGACCCTCAAAAGAACTTTTTCATATCCCTAACATGCTTCCCCTACCTTTGCCTTGCAATCATAATGCCAACCACTTGGCAAACAATCTGAAAAATCAGAAAATTGTCATTGTGACAGTCAAATCACTGCCCTCTTACCAGTTAGCAAACAATGAAGAGTTTTGAGCTGGACAAACACCTCAATGAGGTCTTCAAACACATCTTTATCTCCTATTACAATTCCTTCTCAGTTACAAGGCTTGGATGATGCTTTTGAAGCATTCCATAAGCAAATTTACAACAAAATTAAAAAAAATAGTGAACTCACTGTTTTGCTTACAGGGTAAGAACAAGCTATTCCAATAGACCTAGATGATTCTCAACACACTTGGCCACATTTCCAGACCTCTGTATCATGCATTTTTTCACTCCAACTTCCTCTTGGGTGCAAATCTTGATTTTTTATCATGTTACCAACCAAATAATCAATATTTGCCTAGTATTCACTCAAGTTCTTCTTCCAATCACCATTTTGGCTTAAAACAAAGCATACGTACAATATATACATGAGTTCCAACTTGACTGAATCCATATTATGGGATCCCAAGCATGGATTAGTCAAGTGGAGTCATTTTGGAGCTTCAAACCCATGACAGGGCAGCAAGCACACAGTTTGGAAATATTTTTATACAAACCAATTTGCAAAGGAAACCAATACAAAAAATCAAATAGAGAGAATCATACAACTATTTTGCACACCTCCCAAAGGTACAGTATGGACTAAGAAGGTACAGTATAGACTGTTACATAAAGGAGAGGAAAAACAGTCATAAAAGTCACAATTCCATGATTTTATTCAAAAGCTCTTGCTTATACAATCACCAACCAATTCCAAGGAAAAGGGAGGCCTTATATAGTTTCTCTAGTTGGTTTTCAAGCCCTAGTATGGACATGAGGCTTTCATAACTTCATTTTGCAACAAAAACCCAAAAATGACAACTTTTGACAACTTTTCAAGCCAAATGACAACTTTTCTTGCTCAATGAGGCATTTTTGACAATCTAACCTTGTCAAGTTTTCTAAAAAACTTAGACATGCTTAAAAACACCTAACAAACATGTTTCAATGCTTTTGAAGGCATTAGAAGACCTTTTTGACAATTATGCACATTTTTGCCAAAAATTGTCAACTCAAGGCCTGAAAGGCAAAACTTGATCTCTAGAGCCCAAAATGAGATCAAAACCACTAAACATGACACAAAAAAACCTAAAACAATATTATCAACCTAAAACAAGACATTCAAAAATGGGATTTTCACTCAACTAGGTGCTTTTGCACCATACTCCCCCAAAGACAAAGAAGTCATGTGACTCCTTGAGGCTGCAAAGAAGAAAGTATGCCAGCTTTTTGAAAGTCAGCTTCAAGTATCCATGTGATTCCTTGTCTTATTGAGAATTCTGGAGTCTAGAAACATAAGTCCACCCTCAATGTTGCACCAAACTCACCAACTACTTTGCCTCACCCAGGAATCCTTGCCTTGCCTCTCTCCCTAGGTCTTTTGGCAACCCACTGGACCTCTTTCTCAGGCCCCTTGGACCATCTCCTATGGCCCCATGCCAGACCTTCATGTCTGCCTACTTGCAGCTAGTGGATATACATCTACAACCACAACCATTAGCAAACCAAAATACCAATCACTTGCTCAGCCTAGACCTTTTGTTGAGCTCTGATACCAATTTGATGTAGAGCATCATGATTATATAATCAAGAACCTCAAATCATTCATGAATTTCAATTATCAACACAAATCTTCCAACATGTTAGAGGCATTGTCATATATTTCCCAACAAAATCATCAATCAAATAATAATTATCAAATCTTCTCCATAGATATCAATCCATCATGATTGTAGATCCATATATTATGAATTAAACCTGAATCATTTAAACCCTTCATCTATTCATTTCTTGCAAATGAAAACCAAGAATTTTCCCAAACTGTGAAATTTACTCTATTTTGGTCATGAAATTACAGTCACGAACAACCATTAGTAACTCTTAAAATATTTATCATCATGACAATCTCTCTAGTCAGATTCTAGCAATGTGAGTTACAAAAAATTTCCTCCAAATTATATAAATATCCAATGGTTAAATCCAAAGTTATGATGGTTGTTCCAAACCTGGTCACCGTGAATCAGGGTTTTGGGTAGTTCCAAACGGTTTTCACCAAAACTCTCATAATTTTCTCAAAAATGCATGAAATCAACTCAAACCAAAAGAAATGGAAATATTATTCAATATACTACACTATAATAATATAAATACACTTGTTTCCAGGCTGTACATGGTTGTACAAGAGGAAAAACTTTCAAGACCACAAAACACGAGATTGAAACAATGAAAATATGATACCAAATGTTTCCAATGCTTTCCAATTACTTCTCCAACTTTTACCCACCCTTATGAATAACCATCACAGAGCTTTTATATCCTTTTCATCTTCACATGGAAGTTACAACTACCCAACTTCCTCTTATGACCATAAAACTTCCCATTTTGGTCTTTTTTTACAACTTTTGAAAAGTTGCATTTTACAACTTTTACAACTTTTGACTCAAATGACTTTAAACCTTCAAAAGAACCTTCAAAACATACTAGGATGGAATAACAATGTATTTTTGTCACCATTTTATCCCTCCAAGATTATTTTATACAAATTTTATCAAATGACTAATTTAAGACCTTATTGGGACAACTTGGACAACTCATTACAATGGGCTCTTTTAGCCTTACATATTGATTCATATTGACTCAAAATGACATTACAAATGAAAATGTAATTGAATATACTTATGAATTGATTTTTATCCTCTTATAGACTCCTTTTATGCCTTTGTGTTATGTGCTCCTACACCACCATTCTTGGGTGGATCTCACTCACATTGATCCCAAACTCAAGCAGATTAACTTAATGATCAACCATGCGGTCCTAAATTCAGGAAGGAAAGACCAGATGGTGTGATGTGGGACTTTGTCAGGGACCTACTTGGTCTCTTCTATTGTCCTTTTTTTGGCTCAATCCCAAGTTCCTACTCTGTGCTAGGCCAAGGCTTGGCATCATGGGATGACTCCCAAAATTAATATCTTTCTGTGGATCCTCTTGCAAAATAAAATTTTGACTACTAACAACCTGAGAAAGAGGGGCTTCTGTCTTCCAAATATCTGTTACCTTTGTTTGAACAACGAGGAATCAGTGAACCATATCTTTTTACACTGTCCTTAGTCCACTTCTATTTGGGGGATGTTTTTTTAGATGTGGAGACTGAATTGGGTATTCTAGGAGGAGATGCAGGATTGCTTTGGAAGATGGCATTTCTCCACCAATAACATTACCATTAGAAATCTTTGGTGGAACTTATCCTTTACCCATATCCTTTGGGGAATATGGAAAGAGAGAAACAATAGAATTTTTAGGAATGAAACTAACACCCCGGAAGTGGTTTGTATCAAAATTAAAAAAAATTGTGTTGAGAATGTGATGATTAGGGGAGTGTAGTGTTGTAGCAAGGATTTTGATGTTCTCAAAAGATGGAATATCCCTGCCTCTTTGGGCGCTAACATTAACCAAATCAAAAGAAGCCTATGTAGCTGGTCTTTCCCCCCAATGAGTGTTTGAAGGCCAAATTTCATGGGGTGGCTAAAGGAAACCCAGGCCTGAATGGTTGTGGTGGCATCATTCGTAATTGGGCTAGCTTTTGTACAGGAGTGGTCTCCTATCCTTTAGGAATTCAAACCAATCATTTAGCAGAAGCTATGGGGGCACTTCAAGCTATTAAATTAGCCTCCAAGTTAGGGGTTAATTTTCTTTGGTTGGAAGGTGACTCTAAAAACATAATTAACTGCCTTATTGGCAATTATCAACCCTCGTGGACCATCAAGAACATCATAGACTCTATCAAAGATTTGCTAAAGGGGTTTAAGAAATGCCACATCACACATGTCTTCAGAGAGGCTAATTAAAGTGCAGACTGGGTGGCCAACACAGTATTATGGAGTGAAACTATAATTACCTCGAATGGCGAAAGGGATCTACCATGTGCGGCATGTGATATAGTTATTTATGAAAGATTACATGGTAAGCAGGGTAAAATTTAGTATCATTTCCTGAAGCGAAAAAAAATGTCATGGCAATAGGCTTTGGCATTGCAGGTTACCAAGGAGGAAGTATAGTCATTATTGTAGTGTAGTTTCACATGCTTTATGGGCAATTTTAATCCTCCCCAGTAACTACACTAGAAAGTTCTATAGTAATCAAAGTGGCTTTCACAGAGACTCCGGCAAGAAGAAAGTTATCAGTTTGAAGCTTCGAACTGAAATTAACAGAACCATGGGAGATAAAAGGAAGAGAATGGAGATGACAACCATTGAGAAATGGAAGAGTCAACCATATGTTTGGAGCATCCTCCACGCTGCCAAGATGATGGAAGTTGTGGACTAAATGCAGAAGAGGCGACCTGAAATCACCAAGATTTTCAAGAAGGGCTGGAATGAAGGGACTCTTACCATTGGAAATAAGAAGATTAAAGTGACTGAGACAATGATTGCAAAGGACACTGGCATTCCAATGGAGGGCATTAAGTTTTATAGGGACAGAAAAATCTTTGATGCTACTATCAAGAAGTTCTCGAAGACTAAGGAGGAAAGGGCTAAGCTGGTGAAGGGAAGCCACACCTACTTTTCGCCTAAGGTAATCAAATTAATTTGGTGAAAGGTCTTACTTTCTATTATGGAGTTTATCACTATTGATGGTAGATATACTAGGGTCTATAACTATCACTTTGTTTTGCTAAATCATTTTAGGCACAAGAATAAGATTTCTCTTCCCTACTATCTTTTCTGCTCCCTTAGTGTGGGGATTAAGGATTCCATTTGCAATCCCCACATTAATGCAGCAATGCATGAAGGCTTTATGGTGACTCTGTATAATCACATCAAGAACATGACCATCCAGATGAATATTGTAGAGATTTCTGACTTGGATGAAGACTTTGATGAGTCGGAAGAGGAAGAAGGTGTCGGCTATGATATGGAAACAAAGACTAAAGATGACCCCCAAATGGTTGGAACAAGCAAGTGAAAGAAAAAATTAGAATAGGGGAGACAAAACAAAGGTTTTGCTATGAAAAAAACAAAGAAGGGAGGATGATAGTTGGAATAAGGAGGAGGAAGCGACTACCAATGATATGGACACTAGAAGTGAGGAGGCTCAAACCCAGGTGAGCCTGAAATAGAAAAAGAAGAAGTCAAAAGGTAGGGAGGTGGAAGAAAGCTTGCCTATCAGGTCTGATTTGAAGCAGAAGAGCATCATGGAGGAGGACACGGCAAAGAAAGATGATCAAAACACCAAGGACAAAGAGGTTAGTCTGGAGGTCAATCTTAATACCATGGATGTCAAGAACTAGGGAGAGCAGAAAGTGGACATAGGCTTTAGTATAAATAACATGACAGAGAACTTCAAACAAGTGCTCAATAGGATTCAAAATGAAATTGAGGCCATAAAAGTCAAGTAATCCCACGAAGCTGGGAAAATCAAAACCTTACAGGCCCTACGTTCCAGAAAATTCAACTCCCTCCCAGATTGTCTTGGTGAGATAACCAAGGTGATTGGCAATGCGGAGGAGATTATAAACAAGAAAACAGAGCAGATGCTACTGATCACAGACTGGATGGTATTGAGAATACTCTTTAAAAAATTAGGGAGTGGAGCCATAGGATCTTAAAGACTACCTCAGCAAGCATGAAAACCCTCATTCGAAAGATGGAGAGCTACTAAGGGGATAAGGTTGTCAAGGGCATTATTGAGGTCAAAGACAACACCCCTAAGGATAAGGAAACTGGGCTCAGAAGAAGAACCAGAGCCAGCACTAAAAGGATGCAGAACCAGAGCAAAGAAATAGAGGACATCAAGTGGGTTGTGGAAACTATGGATCAGTTGGAGCTGGAAGCGGCAGAGATGCTTCAAAATTTGACCTAAGCGATTGTCGGTCATTTTTGGTTTTTATTCTGTTCTGATCTTTTTCTTGCTAGTTGTTTGAATGCCAACTGTCTTTTCTTTAGCTTTTGTCTTTTATTTAGTTGTGTGTTAATGCCTTTCTTTTGATCTTCCTTTTGTACTGGGTTTTAGGGACCCTTCAAAACCTGTTTTCTCTTAATCAAAAACATCTAAATCTCTTCCTCTAGCTCCGCAACACAAGATATTTACCAAAAAAGAACCGCTAACCAAAATATTGCATACTACTTGATGTCTTGTTCTACCTCATTGGACCTAACCAAAACTCAATCTCTCATCCGGTATGAAAAAATCATGAACTGTGGATGGGTGCATTAGTATTAGTTTCTATCAATGACAACATCTGACTACATGTGCAATGTCTTTTGCCAACAATCTTTATAATAAAGCATATTCAAATAATTTTTTTAATTTTTAAAAAAATTATAAACATAAAATACACAGAAAAATATACATTTTATTAGTTTACATCATTTCCAAATTCAAAACATACATTTCACTTTCTATTGTTTCAATTTAAAAAGTTGAATTAGCATTGGCCATTTATTTGATAAAAGTGTGACACAACTTTGTGATTTTACCTAAGACAAATGACACACAACATAGTAGGTTAGTACTAAAAACAGAAAATTGGAACTCAACTAGTTGAAGAGACCTCGATAGTTAAAATGTTTCAACCACCAATCTCATTCTTGGAATGCTATTACAAGAGTAGAAATGGTCACATGTAAATAGCAAGAGCATACATCAGATGATGAGCAATGATTTAACAAGTAGAAAATCTATGAGCTTAGGCGAAGGAGAAATAAGAGAATGTGGATTCCATGAGCTAGCAAGTTGTACTATGCTAGATGATCCATGAGAAGAAACGAAAGAGAGATTGTGGAATCCATAAGCTATCAAGTTGTGTTATGCTAGGTGATGCACGTGAACATGAATACTCATGAGACAAAAAGTTTTTTTATGTTGTGTGATTCATGTAGAAATGGAGAGTCGGAATAGTCTAGTAAGTTCTATTATGCATGTTCCACTCATCTTGAAAAATGTTGCATAAGAAAAGTTGAATACTTTAGCAAGTTATTTTATGTTATTTGACCTACGTTAAATAAGTTGAAAAGGAAGAGATGAAACATTTAGTAAGTTGCATTATGTTAGTAAAATCACCTTGTTGCATATGTTGCTATTTGAATTCAAGACTTAAGCATCTTGTCTAAGAATTAGGTCTAGATTTGAGCATGCAACAACCTGTATAAGACATATAAAAGGACTACATCTAGTTTTAGGAATGAAGATCTCGTCTAAGACTTAGGTCTAGTTTCAGGTATGCAACAACCTATATAAGACATGCAATACCCAAATATATGGTAAAAAGAGGGTGTTATGTATCCCACCCTTAAGATGTCAACATAGCGGCATGTTGATGTCTTAAGGATGCTAGAATCAAGGATATCTAACTTAAAAACCAACAAGAAATCCTTTAGGAAACATTATACATAAATCCAAGCTAAAGAGGCATGACTCTTATAAGTAGAGAAAAGATAGTTGTAAAAAAGATATCTTGCAATAAGTGTAATGGAAATCCTTTGGAGGAGAATGAGGAAGAGATCTTTGTTCAAAGACATCTAACTTCAAGAGGAGATTTTGAACAAAAGTACATCAATTACTAAAAGAAAGGCAGGAGAACAAGAGTTCATACCTTTACACTATTTCTAAGTAAATGGAATCTTGATGACGGATAACACACTTTTTACCCAAAGTAATGGGTTTGTTTATAATATATATATTATCAAGTGAAGAAGAGGTAATAGTCAAGGATACACACCTCTTGCATAAGAGATAATCCTTGAGCAAACAAAAAAATTCACTCAAGGAATAACATCATATCATAGGAAAACACCACTCATCATAAGAAAGGTGTGATGAATAATGATGAACAACTAATACTCTAACCGGTAATGAGAGGGGGGGTGAATCAGTAAAGACAAAAACTTGCTTTAATATTTTGACTCTCTGAACATAGATAACTAGTTGTCTATACCACTGTACTTAATCATAGCAATACTGGTTAAACAAAAATGCTTCAGATAACTAAACTGGTAAAACAAAAGTACATCAAATAGCATACAACACTTTTCAAATCTAGATAGCTATTTTACTAGTTTGAACATGCGTGAGTTGCATTAGTAATATCACAACCATTAGCTTTGCATACTTATACAACTAAACAAAAACCACTCAATCATCACATGAAAAATACACAGCCCATGACACATAGATTTTTCACGTGGAAACTCGAATGGGAAAAACCACGGTGGGGATGAATACCCACAAGCTTGTTTTTTAACTCTTTTGAAGTTTGCTCTGTTAGGAGCCTAGTCCGGTTAAAAACTTTACAATAAGGTTCTGTTAGGAACTGATCCTGTTAAGGATCACCCAGTTAATGGATGGCTATAAACCCTGTTAAAGGTTACCTCACTAGAGGATTTAAAGAACTCAATGAGCTTGAGTCACCTGGTTAGAGGATTTGCAACAAGCCTATTAAAGCTACCCAGTCAAGGGATTTTTCTTCTGTTGAGATGGTTAGAAGTCAATAGGTAAAGCTTTGATCTGATAATAGCACTACTTACTAAGAAAGATCCTTTTCAATTCCTCTCCTCTACAATCACACTCTGCAGATTCCGCACCCTGGTTTGGTAATTATCTCTACATGCGAACACAAACATAACTTTTGCCAACACAAACAATAACAAACATCATCGACCTTATAGACAACAACAATTAGGTCGGTTAGCATAAACCCTAAACCCTAAGCATTTTAGGTTTACAATTACATGCGGTCCAATCCTAACCATTAAAATGCTTTACATATAATAGAACAATCTGAGAACGATCTCAAGTCATTCTACATCATCCAATCTTCACCGCAACAGGAAAGCAGTAACCCATAACACGCTTTTCTCATACCTCTAAGAAAAACACACATTCCCAAGGTAGACAATCAATGCATTTGATCTTCACACGCAAGATATTCAAAGAAATCCTTTACGTGCACATAGCTGATAGTCTTCATATTGGTTAATACTAGTTCACCTACTTGGGTACCACATACCTGTTCACTTGTTGACATCAATGACAACATAGATTGTCACCGCTTCATCATATGCCAACAAGGTGGATCATTAGAAATGATAGGAGATAAAAGATAGAATCAATACCCTCCAAGCATAGGGACAAAGAGAAGGATTACACTCCATCCAAGCAAAGATTATACATAAAAGATATACTACTTCAAGGAAAGAATTGGTCCTAAGCAAGGAACAAACATGTACTTGCATGAAGAACACTTCAATGTGAGAAAGGACATCAGATTATGAATAATACAACTCAAGGGAACAAGCAATCTTAAAAAATGAGTGTGAGAATTAAAAATATATATGTTATCCTTTCCCCCCAAGCAAGGAGACAAGGAAAAATTATGTTGTTGTATACATATGATTGTAATTAAAGATGCATCACTGCAAATGCCAAAGAGCCCCAAATAAAGTTAAACTAATAATGTCATTGGGTGAGGAGCAACATAATAAGTTAAATGGAGTGCTAAATCACTACCTCTTTAACAAGAAAAAATGTAAGATCAGTTGTAAGAGCTATATAAGCTTGATCATATTGGTCTTGAACAAATTCTTGAAAATCTTCACAATTTCCTTACCCTGCAATTTTTTTGGTCTTTTTCTTCATTTTACTCTAGCTTAAAACGAATCCCATAGCCACCTTACGCATAACTCCATCAATGATAACATAGAGAGAATTCAAGACATACCTCATCTTTTTATAACATTGTTTGTACTCTTCCACTTTGGATTCAAGACTCATGAATTTAACCTGAAGGTTAATAATCTGGCTTTTTAACTAGGCAGCATTGGTCTCATCCTTTTCTGTTGGAGAATATTGAGAGAATGACACCATTTCATCATCTTTATAGTCAACTGAAGAAGGGAACCTATGATCAAAATTTTCATTTTTATCCTTAGTTTATCTTGTACCCTATAAATCATTCCCAGTATCAAATTCCTATTCCTCTTTCACCTCTTGGAAATCTTCATCTTCCAAGTCTTCATCAGATAAATCCTCATCATCATCAGGAGTAAAAGCCTTGGATAATTTTGGGGAATCCCATTTCATTTTAAATTTATCTTTTCTAACCTTTTCAGTAAGGCGATCATAATGCCTCTCCCTTAAGCTACCATCCTATTTATCATGGTCTTGCTTAGTATATCCTCTTCTTCAGAATCTTGCATTTCCATGTCTATGGTAATTTTCTTTTTACTAGAATATTTTCTAATTTTTCTAGCTTTAATCAAGCTATTTTGGGAGTGACCACTTTTTATTGTTCATGGGAAGTTCTAATGAATACTAAGAGGGGGGGGTGAATTAGTATAACAAAAAGTATTGTACTTAAACACTTTAACAGTCTAGCAGTAAACTGCTAAAATAGTTTAACAAACAAACCGGTTAAGACACATGCAAACCAAATAGCAAATAAGGCATTCACCCATAGAAGCACAATCACCATAACACAAGGGATTTAGACTTGGAAACCCAAATGGGAAAAAACCACAATGAGATGAAACTCACACGTAACTATCTGCAGAATAGTAACCAGGCCAGTTAAGGTCAGATCGGTTAAGGTCATACAATGTTCTTTACCACAACAGATCATGTTAGGAATCTCAATCTCTGTTAGGAGATAAGTCCGATTAAAGACTACCTTGTGAGAGGATTTTAGATCCACAGATGTGAACCACCTAGTTGGAGGATTTAAATAGGCTTTTCTAGGCCTACCCAGTTAAGGGTTTCTGACTTGTCAAAGATGTGAGTAATCAACAAGTGAATGATCTATCAAATGGCACAATCTGCCTGATTAGATCCATTATAGCTCATAGCTAATTCTCTTCAGCATTACTTCAGTCTTCAGTAAATCCACACTCTCGTACATACAAGAGCTTCAAGAAACACACACAGCCTAACAACTACACTCATACATACATTCACAAAACCCTAGACATGATGTCCTTAAAAGGAATCTGATTTCATGTCGGTCCAATAGGCTTACATTTGCAAATTCCTAGGTTCATTGTATCTAGACACATTTGGTAACACGACACAAAATCACCATCAAAGTGTTGATGGATGGTAACTCATCACAACAATATATCGGTTGGTAACTCATCATAGAGTATTACTAGTTTATACAACTTTTTTGGTTACCGGTTGGTAACTCAGAGTAATACCGGTTCAAACAAATTTCTGGTTGACAAAATTTGAAGACTAGGAAAAAGATAACTGTTGCTTGTAGCTCCTTTGCTCCGCTCCGCTTGAGATTGTTAAACCGCTTGATCTCTCTAGGCCGCTTGGGTCTTTATACCACTTGAGATCGGTAAACACTTTCTTCATAACATCAATAGTCTAAATACTATAGCATGATACCGGATTGGAACAATTACTGGTTGAGCATAATTCATACATTCACAAAGTGATCTCATAGCAAGTGTGTGTCCATCAATGACAATCACAACATAATCATCAAAATGCCAACAATCTCCCCCTTTGGCATTAATGGCAATACTTAGGAAAAAAAAATTTGACATCTAAGTGTTTTACAACAAAATTATGCCATAATCAAAATTACTTCCCCTAAGCATATACACTATCCATTTTGCAGAAAATACAATGTATACTACTTCCTTACAGAGATAAACATGAAAGTATACATAGTATGCATTAAAATTCAGAATACTACTCCCCATCAATTTTTTTTTTTAAAAAAAAAATACTACTCCCCCTTTGCCAATAATGACAAAGTACAGCTGAAAAACCCCTGTTCCATTAGCATTAATAACTGATTCAAAGAGTTTATGACAATAAAGAGTGAAACTTGTCAAAAACTGATTTAAAGTCCTGCATAAATGTCTTCATGGATAAAGACCATGATTCAAGCAATGAGGCAGCAACCTCATTCTCCGTTTGCATCTAATAGACCTGCTCTTCCATGGCATCCAAGGTACTCATCTCTTGAGTGACCATTAGGGCATCCAGAATTAGATAGCATTTCTGAAGAATTTGTAGTCTAGGTAGTAGGACCAGTTGAAGTTTCTACAAATTACATGTCCGGTTGCTTATCTCTGCCTCTATTCTTGCAAACTGGAGTTGAATCCAGTGAGCGGTTTGTCCATATGTGGAGAAGGAATCATATGGCATCTTGAAGGTACTTATAAATGACTGCATATCAGATTGCAGTTTGGCTTTCTGAGCAGGCAAATCATCACAGAATAGATGAGGTTGACATATCTTACTTAGAAATAATTTGCCCTTATCCATTGCATCTCTAATGTCCTTTTATGCCTTTTGTAGATCAGACTGGAGCTCTATTAACTTTTTCACTAAGGAAGTGTCCAAAGCCTTTTGATGCTCCTTCTTGGCATTTTCTTCTGCAACCTCTTCTAGCCTTTGCACCTGGTCTTCTACAACTGTGCATAGGAGCTTTAATTGTGCAAGAGAGGAATCAATACTGGGGAGGTTGGTACTGGGTATCAAATTGATAAGAGTGTCCACCGCAACTTGGATCATATCTTGCTCTTTCTTTCTCCTTATTTCTTCCAGGCGTTCTTGGGCAACCTTAATGCTCTGCAGCAACTCTGATTCATTTGCAGACTGGAGGTCAATGGGACTGGTTCAGCGAATTTGGCTTGACTACCTGTTGCCTTTGGGGTCTCCATCTGAGTGCTTTGTGCCGCTCCCACTTTCTCTTTATCTCTTTTCTTGTCCTCTTCTGCCTTCTTTTTCACCTCTTCTTTCCGCTTCTCTTCTTCTTCATCCTTCTTCTTTTTCTCCTCTTCCTGCTTCTTTTTCTCTTGCTCCTTTCTCTTCTCCTCTTCCTTTCTCTTCTCATCTTCCTTTTTCTTCTCTTCCTTTTTCTTCTCCTCTTCCTTTTTCTTCTCCTTTTCCTGTTCCACTTCTTCTTCTTCTTCTCTTCCTCTTGTTTCTTCTTCTCATCTTCCTTTCTTTTCTTTTCCTCTTCTTCCTTCCTCTTCTCCTCTTCCTTTTTATTTTCTTCCTCTTTTCTCTCCTCTTCCACTTTTTTCTTCTCTTCTTCCTTTTGCTTCTTTTCCATTTCTGCCTAGTTTCTATTTTCTTCCTCATGTTTCTTCTTCTCTTTCTCTGCCTGTTTTCTCTTGTCTAACTCCTATTTCTCCTGACCTTTTGTTTCTGTTGGTGCATTTGGAGTAACATTTTCACCATTCAAGGCATCAACATCAATTGGGTCCAATTGAGTAGTGACCGGTTCAAGGCATCAATATCAACATTAATAACTTCATTCCCATCTACCCTAGTAGGACCTATCAAACTCTTCGCGGGAGAGCCACCAACATCAAACCAAGACACTTTAAGAGGGATGGACTTATCCATAATCCCAAAAGATGATGTAGTCATGTCATCTATTTTATTTTTCTATGCAAATAGACAACATGAACTTATCCAAAATCCTAGAAGATGACACAATTAGTCAAATTGATATTTTTTATTCATAACAATCAACATTTATTATCAAAATAACATTCTGCTACTCTTATATGTTAACTATGAATTTAGAATTATGCCTAGCATTAATTAGAATTTTTTATGTTATCTGTTAGCTATTAATGTTAGCTTAGCTCTAGTATTTTTTGTTAGTTGTTAGCTTCTAGCTGTTTATAATGACTATTAGAATTTATTTTGTTGGTCAAAAGTTTCACTACAAGTGTTCAAAAGGGGGGTAAATTGGTTTAGTATAAATTAATGGTTATTTATAACCTTGTGTTATTTTCTATAAATGATAAAGCGTGAGACCAGATATGAGAATTATGTTAGACAATTCGAATAATCGGAAGACAACTGAGAGGGTGGTGAATCAGTTGTCACAGATTACTGGAACTATTAGAAATTTAAAACTTTAATACTGGAATCCAAAACATTAATAGAGGAATAACAGTTAAACCAATTAAGCATAAACAATAATCATTGAATAAAAACCATCCACATGACACCAACATTTATACGTGGAAATCCCAGTAAAGGGAAAAACCATGGTGGGAAGCCTACCCACAGTAAGATAATACTTTTGCAGTAGGTATATGAATTACAATTGAGGGGCCTGTACTTGCAAGAAGGCCAATAGCCTAGAGTACATTGCTCATCACAAAATGAGCCTCGCTCACTACATAGAAATCCATACTACAATCTGGCGAAGTTTTCAATTACAAAAGATAGCATCTCCTATTCCTGAGTATAGTTCTGGTTAAGCTCAATACTAGAGGACTGAATCCTCTTACATAAACCCAATTCAATCTCCAATGATCGACCAAATCCTCTGCCTAAATGATATTACATTATTTGCACATTACATTCCTTGACCATGACCTTTAACATAACCACGATGATCTACAATGAGATGTTACATCTATATATACAAACCCTCGACCATAAACAATTAGGTCGGCCACTAGATAATAAACCAATTACATTATTACAAACCATGTCGGCCCTAGACTAAACAAATAATATCCAACACATAAGACATCCCGGAAACACATCGAGAGGTCCAATCCACACGTTAAATTAAAGTCAGTCCATAACCTAGATCAATCAGGACCCAGTATAGGTCTACATGCTACATCAATGATCTCCATCCACCAGGTCTCAAACATGATCACCAACAGCATCCTAAAACTCTACCAGAAGTTGCACCAACACCACTTATGTAATTCATCAAAGATCTTCATCAAAACCTCTGTTAGTGAAACCCTCGTTGAAACTTGAAACTAAGCTTCTAAGCAAACACGATAGCATCTGATCACTAGACCAAAACCAACTGACTAAATATGAGCATGAATATCATGAACAAGCCAATTCCATCACCGAACTATACGGGAGCCTACCGGATCATGTCAGATCCAAAATAACAAGAATCCACTCAACCTACTGGGAACAAAGGAGTGTCGGTAGAGCATCCAAATAGCTAGTGTTGGAATCAATAACAAAACATCAATGCAACACATAATAAATTCCACGAAATGGCCAACAATCTCCCCCTTTGGCATTGATGGCAACACTAGATGTGAAAAACATCTAAGTACCAATAGATGCAAAACAAGTCTCCCACATATAGCTCTGAATGTCAATATCTCTTCCCTTTACTTTTCTTATTCATATCTCTCCCCCTTTGTCTTTTTCACATGAACATATCTCCCCCTTTGACATCAATGCCAGAAATTTGACAAAAATATCAAAGCAAAAACATAAACAACTGAATCACAAAGCTGACTACTCCCCCTGAGGAGTAGCATCCCACATCCATGTCAGAATGAATAGTATCTCTGATAATGCATGTTGGATTGATGCCAAACTGCACCAATCAGGTCTCTATCAAAGGGGGAGAAACTCCCAAACTGTCTCTCAGGTACTCAAATGATTCCTTGGGCAAAGGTTTAGTGAAAATATCTGCAATCTTCTTTTTAGTGTTCACATAAACCAGTCTAACTTCATTTCCTTCCACCTTTTCCTTCAAAAAGTTATACTTGATAGATATGTGCTTTGTTTTAGAATGATATGCCGGATTCTTTGATATATCAATAGCAGCAAAGTTATCATAGTGAATGACTACCGATGCATTACAATCCACCTTTATCTCCTACAACATTTACTTCATCCATAAAGCTTGTGTACAGTTAGTAGCAGCAATAGCATACTCATATTCAGTAGTAGATAAAGAAGTACATGACTGTTTCTTGTTGATCAATGAAACCAACTTATTTCTAACAAAGAAAGCTCCACCATAAGTGCACATAAAGTAAAGTTATCACCACAATCTCATGATTTTCTCTAGGATCACTATGAAATATTGAAATAATACAAAGAAAATTCATAATGTCAGGCCTAGTCTGATTCAAATAAAGCAGACCTCCAATCATAGATTTGTATCTTGTAGGATTTACTGGTGCAGAAACATTTTTTCTTGTCAATTTCTCACTTGTAACCATAGGAGTGCTTACCAGTTTAGAATCTCCCATACCAAATTTCTTCAACAATTCCTTATCATATTTAGTTTGAAAGATGAAAATACCTTTGCCAATCTGAGTAATCTGCAAACCTAAGAAAAATTTCATCTCACCAATCATAGACATCTCAAATTATTTCTCCATATTCTTAGAAAATTCTATGCATAACTTATCTTCACCTCCAAAAATAATGTCATCAACAAATACTTCAATAATTAATATATCATCATCAATGACCTTATAATATAAATTACTATCTGCACCGCCCTTAGTAAAACCAAGCTTCAAAAGATATATATCCAACCTTGCATACCAACCTCTAGGTGCTTGTTTCAATCCATATAAAGTTTTCATTAACCTACAAACCATATTTGTATCATATGATAGTGAAAAACCATCAGGTTTCTTAATATAAACTTCCTCATCAAGCTCCCCATTAAAAAATACATATTTAACATCCATCTGATAAACCTTATAGTTTTTATAAGCAACATAGGCAAGAAATAATATTACAGCTTCAATCCTAGCTACAGGTGCAAAAGTCTCTCCATAATCAATTCCTTCCTTCTAAGAATATCCTTTACAAACCAATCTAGTCTTATTCCTTATAACTTGACCATCCTCATTAAATTTATTCCTAAAAACCCATTTATTTCCAATAACTTTTTCATTTTTAGGCCGGGGAACCAAGGTCCATGTGTTATTTTTCTCAATATGATCGAATTCTTCTTACATAGCTTTCAACCAATATTCATCTTTACATGCCTCAATTAGTGATACCAGTTCAACTTATGAAATTAAACATACCTTATTAGTTGTCAGTCTTCTTCTTGTCATCACTCCATTGCTCTTATCACCAATGATTAGATCTTCTGAATGATTCAATCTCATATACCTAGGAGTCTTCTGATTTTCTGTTCCTCTTGCCTATCCGTTAGTTACTGTAGAATTATCTGATACTATCGGAGTAACTAATTCAACACTCTATTTTGGTAAAGGTGCTACCATTTCAAATATAATCATTTCCACTGCTGGTTCCTTCTCATAAACTCTGATTTGACTTATGTTCAACTCATCTACTTTGGCATTAGCACTCTCCACAATTCTCTGCAATCTCTTGTTATAATATCTATATGCTTTACTTTCATTAGAATAACCAAGACATATGCCTTCATCACATCTACGATCAAATTTCCCAATGATATCATCTCTCTTGATATAACATTTACTACCAAAAATTTTGAAATATTTAACTATAGGTGTATTGCCAAACCATAATTCATAAAGTGTCTTACCGGTTTCTCCCTTTATATGTACTCTATTGAATGTATAAACTAATATGCTCACTACTTCTCTCCAGTAGATATGAGGTAGACTACCTTCCATCATCATTGTTCTAGAGGCATCTAAGATAGTTTTGTTCTTCCTTTCCACAACTCCATTCTGTTGAGGTGTCTGGGGAGCATAAAATTGTCTTCTTATACCATGTTTCTCACAAAAGTTATTAAACTCACTGGATGTGAATTATCCACCATGATTTGACCTCAAACATTTAATCTTCAATCCTGTCTTAGTTTCCACTTTAGCCTTAAAGATTTTAAACTTTTCAAATGCTTCAAATTTTTCTTTTATAAAAGTAACCCACATCATTCTAGAATAATCATCAATGATTAGCATGAAATATCTATCACCTTGAAAACTTATAAGTCTAGCAGGGCCACACAAATCAGTATGAATAAGATCAAGAACATCATTTGATTTATCTTGTATACTCCTATAAGAGGTTCTAACCCGTTTACCCATTTGACATTCTTTATATACCGGATTATAGGGCTTCATAATCTTATGTATATCCCTAACTACCTTAGTTGAACTGATCTTCACAATGTAATTGAAATCCCTTATCTAATAAACATTGTCAGTATTGTTCTTACCATCCAATGATATAGTTCCTTTTCCTTTGATAATACATGCTTTGTCATCTCCAAATATAACTAGACCACCATCAAATTCTTGCAAAGATAGAAAATTCCCTTTATCTCCAGTCATATGATGTGAACAATTGTTGTCAATTACCCATTCATCCTTGTCTTAAATTTTAGCAACAAGTGCCTTCTCTTCAGGTACATTCACTTCCAGTGCTGGATCATCTCCCTTGATAGCCAGGTACACCCATTCCTTCCCATTGTCAGAAGCACTAGCAGAGTCTTATATCGACTCATCATCATAATCAGTAATGCCTTCCTCATCCACTATGTAGCATAATTTTTCTATGCTTTTCTTGTACTTGTTCTTGTTGTCATATCTAGGGTTAGGCTTAAATGATCTTCTATCTCTTCCTTCAAATCTTGAATTCCTTTTAGGACATCTAGAAGAAAAATGACCAATCTTATTATATGCAAAACATTTAAAAGGTTCTTTTCCTTCATACTTACTTCCTACCGATCCTTTAGGTACTCTTCTAGAAAATAGTGCTTCAAGTTTCTCAAACTCATCATCTTATCTCTTCATATCTTCTAATTCCTTTGCATATAAAGCTTTCTAGTCTTGCTTACTAGTTGTAGATGTAGATGCATGAAAAACAAGTTCAGACTTCACAGCTCCAGGAGGTCCAAATTCTTCAAGCTCAAAAGTAGATAGTTTCCCAACCAAAGTATCTTCGTTGACAAATGTATTAGCTATTGTTCTCAACTCATTAATAGTAGTAGCCTTCATTTTTTAAGTCGGTGGTAGGGCTCTTGGGACTTTAGAAACAATTTCATCTTCTCTCAAAGTTCCACCACAACATTGAATTCTCATAACAATCTAATTTACCCTTTCCATGAATGCAATAATGCTTTCATCTTCTTCCATCTTCAGGTTTTCATATCTCACCTAGTAACCATTAAGTTTATCAATCTTTACTATAGGGTCACCTTCATTATGAGTCTACAACTTATCCCATATAGCCTTTCTAGATGATTTGTCAGTTAATCCCATTATTTGTTGATCAGAAAGTGCACATAAGAGGGATTCTCTTTCTCTACAATCATTCTCAAGCTCCTTGTCTAGGTTTTCCAGAGGAGGATTATCAGATCCCGGCTTATAAGGTGTGACACCATTCTTTGTGATCTCCAAAATCTCCTTTCCAAGACATCTCAAATGAGTCTCCATCTAAATCTTATATACTATGTAATTTATTCCATCAAGCCTCAGAATATCCCTCCAAAAGATAGCTCCAGAAGAACTGAATGAACTTGAACTATTAGTCACCATAGGATCTTCCTCAAGTAGTTAAGCTTTCTACAGAGAGGACCAAAGCTCTGATACCAATTATTAGAGAGTTCAAATAATCGGAAGACAGCTGAGAGGGGGGGGTGAATCATTTGTCATAGATTACTAAAACTATTAGCAATTTAAAACTTTAATACCAAAACCCAAAACATTAATATCGAAATAGCAGTTAAACCAATTAAGCATAAACAATAATCATAGAATAAAAATCATCCACATGACACCAAGATTTATACGTGGAAAACCCAACAAACGGAAAAACCATGGTGGGAAGCCTACCCACAGTCAAATAATACTTCTGCAGTATGTGAATTACAATTGAGGGGCATGCACTTGCAGGAAGGCCAACAACCTAGATTGCACTACTCATCACAAAAGTAGCCTCATTGACTACATAGAAATCTAGACTAAAATCTAGAGAAGTGTTGAACTGCAAAAGGTATCATCTCCTATGCCTATGTATAGTTGTGATTAAGCTCAATAATAGAGGACTGAATCATCTTACATAAACCCAATTCGATCTCCAATGATCAACCAAATCCTCTTCCTAAATGATATTACATTATTCGCACATTACATTCCTTGACCATGAACTCTAACATAACCATGATGATCTACAATGAGATCTTACATCTATATATACAAACCCTCGAACATAAACAATTAGGTCGGCCACCAAATAATAAACTAATTACATAATTAAACACCATGTCAGCCTTAGACCAAACAAATATTATCCAGCACATAAGACATCCCAAAAACACATCGAGAGGTCTAATCCACACGTTACATTAAACTCGATCCATAACCTAGATCAACCAGAACCTAGTATAGGTCCACATGCTAAAGCAATGATCTCCATCTACCAAGTCTCAAACATTATCACCAATAGCATCCTGATACTCCACCAGAAGCTGCATCAACACCAGTTATTCAATTCATCAGAGATCTTCATCAAAATATCTGTCGATGAAACCCTCGCTAGAACTAGAAACCAAGCTTTTGAGGAAATAGGATAGCATCTAATCACCAGACCAAAACCAACTGACTGAATATGAGTATTATTATCATGAACAAGCCAATTCCATCACCAAACTATATCGGAGCCTACCAGATCATGTCGAATCCAAAACAACTAGAATCCACTCAACCTACCGGGACCAGAAGGGTGTTGGTAAAGAATCCAAACATCTAGTGTTGGCATCAATGACAAAACATCAATGCAACACATAATCATTTCCACCAAATGGTCAACAAATTGGCACATTCCCCTTCACAAACAAAACCATTATAATTTTAACTTTGTGTCGATTCCAACAAGTACCTTGTAGGTAAGATTTATTTCTCTATATGAATTTTGTGTAATTTTTAGTGTATATATATTAAAATAGGTTATTTCTATTGGGAATCAATTATTTACTAAGTTTTTATTTGTATCTTGAGATTGAGCACCATTATTTACAAAAGTTAAATTTTTTAACATTTCCTAGACATTGGACCTTGTTCCATTGTAAAAAGGGCTAAGCTATATAGTTCCAAAACTAGGGTCTGACATAATATTCCACTAGAGTGGGTTGCATAATACTGTGATTTTTATTATTTAGAGGAGTTGATATGTTATTAATGACAGGATATTTAAATCACTCTTTTACAATCAACATAAACAAGGGTAATTATAAGAACTAGTTTTATGACATCTTTGAACATCTCAGGTACTATAATCTCATACCATATATATATATATTATCCCTAAACTAATTAAATAATCCCAAACAAAAAAGTAGTTTACTAATCATAATTATATTATTGGAATAATAAATCTAAATCTACTAGATGTTTCTTTGTATGCCACCATGGATATCACATATCCACATACAATATGGATAAAAATTTGGGAGATGTATGGATACTTAAATATTTCTCCATTCCGACATGATCTACTTATAATCATTTATAACATTTCATATCATGATACAAATATATAATTTTCTATTGAAATAAATAAAATATTCATTCTACCATCATTTCTTATTGGTAAATATCAATCTAGTATAGATATATCCATGGCTTATAGTGGTTCATTGCATTAAGTTATCATATCTAAATAGGATTCACCTCATTGTGATCCATGTCTACTCAATATTTTATCTTTTCGGAGAATCCCACCTTGCTAATTTGGGAAACACCATCGAGGAAATTTGTTCCATTCAATGCAATAATTAATGAAGTTGTATCATAATTGTTATATTTAGATACTATTTCTCTTATCTTTCCTACATCAACTAATATCATGATAAATTTGTAGATATTCACAAGTCTATTTATTAGCCTTAGTCACTATCTATTATACAATAGAATAAGATTGTTTTAGTTCTAATTATTACCATAAATTAATGTCTCATATAGTCCATGCTCTTGAAACTTATTTTATGCATGATTTATTCTAGTTTTCTATATTACACAATAAAATTGGTTTGGACACATTTGAGCATCATTTAGAGAAATTATGGGAATCCATATATTTGAATGATGTGTATGATTTAGAGACCTTCATATATCTTCTTGCCTATCCTTTTTTCTAGAAAGAAGAGATCCTACATATTCATATTATTTCATTCCTTTGCAAGGGGAGGAAATTTTTTATGTGTTCCTAAATCTTTATCTACATCATTTATTGATCATATAACTTGACTACATTAAGTCACATATTATGGGGGTCCCATAGATCTTCTATATTTTTCTCTCCCATGGGGGAAACAATTATTGTTCCTCGTAAAATAATTTGTACCTCCTCACTTGTATAATTTTCATACATATTTATTCTATTTTCCCACAAGGTTTTTAACCTTTCTCTATTTTATGGGAGATTACTTTATGCATGGGTACCTTACCAAGTAAACAATGTAAGACTATTTTTTTATCCATGTAAGCTATTTGCAAGGAGGTGCTAATGTAGTATATATTGTAGTTATTATTTAACAAGTAATTGTGTCATATATTTATACACATGGTGTTAAGCCACCTTAGCTTGGAATGTATCATCTTTAGGAAAATGATAGAGTTGGTAAAAATTATCCAAGCTATGTGGTTCTTCCCTCTTTCAACTTGGTGGACATATTTTGCAACAACTACTTAATTTATTTAGTCAACTCCTAGTTCATCTCAAACAACTTGTTGTATTTATGTACACCAATCTCATAATTAAATTATTGAATTAAATAAAACGTATATTTTATTCTCCTTATTTTATTTTCTTATGAATTTGTCTCTTCAATTCTCATTTTTTTAATTATAATAAAAAGTAAATTAGTATAGAAGGATAAAGCAAATCCTAGATGAAATCCTAGGTGAAGATTGAGTTAGGCCATGTCAAATATCACTATATTATGAATTGAGACAACATGACCTACATATACCTCAATATAAATATAAGAAAAAACTCTGAAGTTTAGATTATGTATATAGCAGAGGACCTAAATAATTAATCATTGACTATTTAACTACTAAGATGATTATCTAATTACTCAAACATCCACCTCAAGATTAATTCATGTAGAAGATAAAAACCTAATGATGAATACAATGTTGGATGCATGCATGGGTCTTCAGTACAAGGCTTGATGAGATTCTCATGTATAAAAATGAAATATCTCATGATTGGAGAAAAGGAGAAAACAACATGCAAAAAAATCCTTTCCAATAAAAGAAAAATAAATTTAAAAAGTAATGAAAGAAGGATAGAAGGATGGAATGAAACCCCAAATGGACTATTTAATCACATTAGTACAATAGGTGTTACAAAAAGAGGAGAAATAAAATGAGGAGATGAATCTCCCCATAAATAATTATCTCCTCTATCAATGAAGAAAATTCAAAGACAGAAAACGATACACTACCTACAAATAAAATTTCTCCCCTTATAAAAACAAATATTTTGTTAGTTAGAGAATGAATTTAAATAATATCAAAGAGTGTAGAATCCAAATCAAAATAATGTATTCCTATAAAAATTGTTCAAATTTCCACAAGTTGTAATGAGATGATGTCAGTCTAAGAACCTATGAATATTATATAGAACAAGCTAAAAATATAATAATGGTAGTTTCCTAGTAGGTATGATGGGGCTATTAAAAAAGATGAGATAAGTTTTTTCATAATACTCCCCCAAATATGACATAAAAATATACATAAACAACAATGATATGTTTGCTAGATAAAAATAGAAAGTAGCTATATTGGGAAGATGGTGAATATCCCATTGCCCTAAATTAATAGGGACCATGAATGTGTAAATGACAAGTTGATAACGAACAACAAAATATGGTGATTGGGTATCTATATGAAGAGTAGGATACATGAGGGAAGCCTTTGAACAAACAAAACATGCAAGACTAGTGATGTACAAGTTGCATCTGCAAGAATAATGAGATAATCTAGACTAGGATTCTCTAACAATAGAGTGACATGAGGGTATCCATAGATCTATGAATTTTGAGTCCGAAACATGTGTGCTCATTATAAATTTTTTATTCAATACACATAGTTTCATGATTAGTACTAGGATAAATCATTCCTACAATATGATCATTGATAATATCCCAAGCTAATGTACTCCTTTGTGTGTTTGATGTAGGTATGATTCCACACAAAAAAGGAAAAAGAGAAAGCTAGTTAAGATGTGTCAATATGTCATTTCACATAGACTAATAATTATCCTTTTTCTAATATGACTAGAAAGGGATGAACAAAAACCTATGATACTACCTAAAATAAAAAAGTAAAAACCAATAAGTTAAATGCATGTAATGTAGATCAAATGAAGCCATCTCATTTAAAAAGATTCATTCTAGGTGCCGAAATAATCAAGTACTTAACCAAAATTAGAAAAAATAAATGTACAATATTTTCTTGAGGTAGATTCTAGAAAAGTTTCAAAAATAAATTTCAAGAGCTATACAATACCTTCCCGATGCGAGAAGCATAAAAAAAATTAGAAATATTGATCAAAATTTGTGATCTTAGAAGTAGAAAATTATTGTCTAATTTTGAATAAGAATAACTTGTAGCACTAAAAATATGACATCTAGTTTTTGACGATATCTTGTTTGCCCAATCTTTAACACTCTATGCCCAAGTTATGGCCTAAAGAGAAAATACGACTACATTAGCATCAAATGAAGGCTAGGAGGGGAGTAGGGGCTAGTTGTATGACTGATGTCATGATGACATAGTGTAGGCTAATTGTAAGACTAACATCTTATTGATATTAGCATCACATAAACGTAATATTGGACAAAATATCCCTTGTGGTAGGAAAAAAATAATGTTGATTTTCAAAATCTAAAGATTCTATCAAAATATTTTAATTTTAAAATGAAATAATCGTTAGAATTCTAGTATAAGTGTCTCATTAGCTTCTATTTTGGTTAATTAAATAGTGGGTTATATTCAAAAAGTATTATTTGGTGTGACAAGCTTGCATCAACCTTCATGTGGGTTTAGAAAGTATACAATGTTAGCAAAAAAGGTATAAAAGAAAAAATTGTTTAGTTTTTAAAAATTAGAACATTTTTTTAATGAATAAAGAAATAAATATTTTTTATACCAACAAGTCACCCACCCTATAGAAAAGAGTGTACCTTCATTGTATACCATGTGGGAGAGTACAATGAACTCTTCAAGGTCATTAAGTAATGGAATACTATAAGGATATTAATATCTTTTGTTAATATATATGGGGATATTTGAGGTACCCACTTCATAAATATTTTTTTTAGGCTTTTTAATTATCTAAACAATTGGTAATGATTAATTCTTCATTGTATAAAAACTCCAATTTCTTAGAAACCAACAATATAATTTGATTTTTTTTTGGAGTGTTTAAATATAAAATACTTTAAATTTTAAATTTTGTTGATCTTCCAATGTGATAAAGTGAATATATTTGAAAGATTAAAGGAAAGGTCTAAGGACTATTTGATTATTAATTTCAATATGTAATTAGTTTGTAATTTTTTTCATTAGATTTGTGAACTCTTTTAGGTGACACATTTAATTCTTGAAATGTTAGAATTGTCTTTGGAAGTATTATCTATTTTACCAACTTTTTATCAATTTAAAAATGTTTTCTCATGGCCTGTTAAGGGGCAGGTCCAAGTGCATTCAGGTGAACTATCACAAAAAGACATGGTATGGGAAAAACCTATGGTATGGGAAAAACCTAGGGAAGGGTGGTTCAAAGTAAATTATGATGGGGCCTCGAAAGGAAATCTGGGACCCTCTAGCATTGGATGTGTGGTAAGGGATTGCGAGGGTAATATTGTGACAATGGGGAGAAAAATAATTACAGACGGTACAAATTATGTGGCTGAGGCTGAAGGAGCTGGTTTTGGCATTAGATTAGGAAAACAACTAGGTTTGTAATCTATCCATTTAGAAGGTGATTCTATGATTATTGTAAATGCCATTGTTAATGGTGAGATTCAAGCATGGCACCTATAAAAACATATTGAGGCCATCAAAGCTGAGATGGCGACCATTCCAAGTTGTGAAGTGAGCCACGTAAGGTGATCGGGTAATAAGGAGGTAGATGTCTTTTGAAGTGGGTGTCATCATTCTCTGAAGTGGGAGAGGTACAAATTGAAGATTTTAGAGAGATTGCATGGCTAGATGATTAATGGCGTCACCCTGTAAAGTGTGCAAAAATATTTTTTGCATTGCAGGGGAGTTGGAGTGATGGGATGGGATGGGAAGTGTGCGAGGTGGCAATAAAAGGACAAAGTGCTTGGTGGCAGCATTGCAGTTGTGTGTAGCAGAGCTTAAGGTGGCGAGGGAAAGATGGAAGCTAATTTCATTTTGGTCACCTCTCGTGTGCTGGTTTCTTTCCATGGGGATGCCACAACTCTTGAGATTGAAGCAACTTCTCTTGTTCGACGACACTGAATTCTTACAGGCGGTGGAGATTCTCTTGTGAGAGACTTTCCTAAAGCTCAAACATAGGTATAAAATTAATATGGATATAGTGTGCACGATTATTGCATGTGTGTTGCACTTGGGTGAGCCCATTGATAAAATTAAGTGGGTCATGAATTCAATTATGGAGAAAGATTGGTTGGAAGGCCTGGACTCCCTTTTGGAATGGGTAGTGCCCGGGGAGGGTTTTGATGTGAGCGAGGGCATAGAGAAGATGAAGGTGGAGGTGGAGTATGAGCTCTTCCCATTCATACAATAGCCTCCAGAGTGTGATAAAGATGAGAGAAGGGCAAAAGCCCTAATTGGGTGAAATACTATCAAGAACTACATTTGGAACTGGGAGGATCATCGGGCATTGGCGGTGGCGATGATGGATGATGCAACAAGTGCTGATGGGTGTAGGTGCCCCATGCGTGTGCAGAGATCCCGTGATGGCAAGGTTGTTTCTCCATGGAGGAAGGCTCGACGGGTGACATGAAGAGTTCATAGAAGTCTATGGTTCGTGTAGGGCACCTCATGTGGTTTTCCTTTGTGGGTTTTTAATTTATTAGTTTCTATGTGTATGTACGAGGGTTTAGTGTTGTTAATGCTTTTATACAGGTGTTGGTTTAATGTGTCTATGTTGTGTTTTGATAGTTAGTATACAGGGGGAGGTTTTTAACCCTCTGCTTTGTAATAATGATGAATGTAATGGTGCGTCAGCCCTGATTTTTTGTGTGATCGAGTAGGGATGTTAATCATGGGTGTGTATTGGTAGATGCAGGAACAAGTGGTTTTGGATAGTGTTAGCTCGATTTTGGCTAGCCCTTTTGTAAAAAAAATTTATTTCTATTAATAAAATATCATGCTATTATAGATTAAAAAAAAAAAAATTCTCATATAAATCTCATTACTAATGAATAATGTTCGAAATTTTTATTTATAATTGATATTAGAATATTAATAGAGCTATAATATAATAATATAGATTTATATGTGATGCAATGTTTGAAGATTGGACAAAGGTGATGCCAAGCAAATACCTTAAAGGTGGCAATTTTTTATCCTTCCTTTTCCATAAGGATCTTCCAAGAGGATCTCACATTTGGAACAATGTGATCAAATAAAAAATTATAATTTAAAAAGGTGTGCCTTTGCGGGTTGGAGATGGGAGAAACATAATATTCTGGAAAGACCCTTGGGTTTTGGAAAGCCCTTTGCAACTCCACCCTATTTTCTTGGTGTTGGAGCCAACTCTGGTTGATAAATTGGGTGCTTTTCTAGTTGACTACTAGTTTCTTGGAACCTTTCCACCTTTATGGAGATTCTTTGTGAAGGATTTTGTTCTCCTCTTAAGAGCTGCAACTATTGAAATTATTAGGATTCTCAAACCTCTTAGATTCTTTAATCAAGAGGAAATTGATAAATTATTCTAGTCTCCATCTAACAATGGGAATTACACCTTAAAAATATAGCTTTGAGATCATTTCTCCTTCTCCTTGGCCCTCCTTTAATTAGTCATCATTGTGGAGTTTGAAAACTACCCCTAAGATTTCCTTTTTAAGTGGACAGTCTTCCATAGGAAAATTTTGACCATTGATAATCTCCAAAAGAAAGGATTGTATTTGGTGAACAAATGTGTTTTATGTGAAGAGGTTGAGGAAAGCGTGAAACATATTTTATTTCATTTTATGTATGCTTGGCAGGTTATACAAAAGATTTCCAACACATTTTTGATTCACTAGGTATGGCAGTGATACCCTAAGTTGGCCTCTTTGGCTTGGACTTCACCTTCCTCTCATCCCCTTACTCGGGAGCTTTGATGACATGCTAAGTCCTCCATACTATGTGGTGTTTATAGAAGAAAAAAAACACCAAAATCTTCATAGATCACAAGTGTCCCTCACTGGCCCTAACCAAATTAACTATTAAAAAGGTCATGGAGAACATGAAAGGCTTTAGCAAATCTAGGCATTTTGATTGATAATGGAAAAAAATAGGAGCTAATGGATATTTTATCCAATATTTCTAACCCCTTATGGGGTTTAAGAACAACATTAAATAGTCTCCCTGATGCTAGGTTGTTTGAAGTTCAATTTTGATAGGTCCGCAAAAGGGAACTCAAGTCAGGTAGGAGGGGTTGGTGTAATTAGGGATTCAAAGTGAAATGTGATGGGTACTCAAACTTCTAGCATGGTTGAGATGATGGTGGCCTTTTTGACATCTCCATTACCAAGAATAGAGGTAGAAGGTTAATCATAGAAGGGGACTCCAAAATTGTAAACATGATGCTACAAGGCATAGCCAAACCTGGTTGGTAGGTGGTGAATATCATTTTAAATTATCATTGTGTCACTGCCATATTAGACCATGTAGTGTTTCAACACATTTTTAGAGAGGGTAATAGGACAATTGACAAGATAGTCGACCTAGGCCCCTTCTTCAAGTGGATTAAAGTCTATACGTATCCATATGATTTACCTTCTAGAATATATTCCATGATAAATAAGGACAACAAATTCTATGAATCCTAAAGATTTGAAAATCACCATTCAATATCCTCTCCATGGTGTACTTCTATCATATTTTGAGATGGATATATGCTTTTAATGGTAAGGATAGTGAAATTTCTATTACTACTTCTGATTGTGATTTTTCCAATCCTAGTATGTGTAATATTGTTTTGGCTCCTAGATTTAGGTTTATTGTGGTAACAAAAGTAGGAGATTTAATTCAAATGGAGCCCAATACCTATGAAAAATTTAAAGAGAATAATTCCATTTGGGAAAATGTTGTGAAAGGTAATCTACCTAATTACTTGGTGAGTATGAAGGGCTTTGATCCTTCAATATCATACCAATTTGACTAGTATTGGAAAAATGGTGAAGTTAAAGTGGGTAAGGTGAAATTGACTATATCAATGGAGAGAATTGTTGTGGTCATGAGGATGGCTGTGGAAGGAAAGTCTTTCCAAAACAAGCCAAAAGGGAATCACAAGGAAGACTTTAAAATATTTTTGGGTCCAAGGGAGAAGGTGGTCCGCTTTCAAAGAGACTTTAAAAGGGATAACCTAATTTCTATTTGGAAGGATGTGGAACTACTATTGATGCGCATCACCTTGCATGGATGCTTCGAGCAATTTCATACCCAACTATTCTTAATGGTCTATCACCTATGGTATTGAGTTAAGATGAATTTTCCCTTCTAGATTTTGTCCTCCATATCCCAGTCTATAATATTGGCTAATTCTAAGGGTTCCCTCCCCTTGTATCAAGGTCTCATTCTATGGATTTATAATTTATACTTGAGTTTAACCCTTTCTAGTTGTTGTACCATTATCTTTTCTATCCCGACTTCTGTCTTGTGTCTCTGTGTTGAGTTATTGGTCAATCTAGCTAAAGATAATACTTCCCCAAAAAACCTTATTCTGCTCACCTTGGTTAAATCCACTTGGTCTACTAAATCTAAAATTCCTTTGGATCCCCCTATTGGAGAAAGTGTCATTTAAAAGATGGTCATTGTTGAAGAATAAATGAAGGAGATAGATTATTCATGGTCTATTGGGTCAAATTGGACCCCGAATAATATAGTGAGTAAAGTGGCTACCCATGCCTCCCCTTTTCCAGCCATGATTCCCCTAGTTCCTCTCATCAGAGTGCTTTGATTAAAGAGGAATTTCCCCTCTTTGTAGCCAAAGTGAATTCTATGAGGGATTTAATAAGAATGAACCTACCATCTGTTGGCTTTTGGGACAATTTGAGGTGGCAAAAAGGAAAATTAATAGGCTTAAAGCTATGATAGATGTAGATGCTAGAGCCTCAAGTTGGGTTGAGGATGAGAAGGAATAGGGGGCTTGGATGGCGGTGGGAGAATTAGTTTCTATGATTGATGAATGGAAAGTGTAGGACAACTCTATGAATGATCTTGGTGTGAAAATTGGCCCAAGTAAGAATACAAGGGATTTGGCATAGATGGTGGAGGAACTGTAGAAAAATTAGGATATAATGAAGAAGAAAATGGAGAGCATGTCCGATTAGAACAAGGAGATAACAAAGAAGAATTTTGATGCTCTTTATGCTATTCAACAAGAAATTGCAAGGAGGTAGGCCAATAAAAGAAGACATCTAGAGTTCTCCACTATGATGGGGCTACAAGCATTTATGTCAAAGGTGAAAACCATGTCGGACTCCTCAACCATTTCTTCTAAGAAATATTCGTGCAAAAAGCTCATTATTTTGGAGAAAGGTAAAGATATTTGTTAGGAGAGGAAGTTGGAGTTGCCTCCCACTAGGTAAGCTATTGATTCATGCTTTCAGTGGGAGATTGTTCTATTTGTTTAGCTTGTTTTGTCTCGGTGTCTAGTTGTTCTAGTTTTTGGGTTTGTAAGTGGTGGTGGAAGCATGTTTGGTTCTCTTTTTGGCAGTAGGCTTTTGTTCTTGGGTCCTTAACCATTGTGAGCCCTTGGTTTTGTCACTTTTTATTGCAGTTATGTAAAAGTTTGGGCCTTTGCCAGTTTAATATATATTCAAAACATAAATCTTCATGCAAATATTCAAAAACATTACAAGTTTATCTAACACATAATGATAATTGAACACAAAATGTTTAAGAAATTATTAAATATCTTAGATTGAATTATGACTAGATTACAAATTTAAATATTATTCAAACAAATTTAAAATTAAATTTCGATTGTATTATATATATATATATATATATATATATATATATATATATATATATATAATTATAATTTCACTAATAATTGCAATGTTCATAGTAAAAATATATATGAAAATTTGTAATTTTTTTATCCTCATAAATATTAGAACCAAATTTTAACCTAATTAAATCAACTAATTTAGAAAATAAAAAGATATACAATTACTTAAAACTGCTATAGTACATCAGATCCTACTTTGTAAACAAGCTCACTTTAATCTTACACTCATTTAACAAGAAACGTAGTATTCCATCCAAACCTCAAGCTAAACACTTAACACAAAGTTGGAACTGTGGTATATCCTGTATGAAGATATCAATTCTCAGACCGAAAGCATATGCTGGTTATGTTGGGCTTAAATAATATTACACTTATCAACATTGAGAAAGGTAAACGGGAGTTGGTCAATAATTTTTTTTGATTCCTTAATTGACCAAGTCAGATTCTTCAATATTATTACATTCATATATGACAAAGAGCTGAATGTGAAGAGAAGACTTCGTCCAAATAAATGCTGTATTTAATGGATTGCACGCCCTTGGAAATTGGTTGGCACTGTACAACAGTGCGTTAGAAGAGGTTGGCTTCAACGATGACAGTAATTGATGTCTATTTATTAGTATTTTATATTAATGTCATTTTTCATGAAAAGCAATAAAATGACTATTAAAATAGTAACGTGCTTCGGTGCAATTCATAGTTTATAAGTTTAAGATAAGATGGGCAAATTTAAATAGAATAATCAGACTCTACAAAAATAGAAATAAAAAGGCGTTGAGATTCTTTGGCTTTAGATATAGCGTAATAGAAGTGGATTGGAATCGTCTTTCTGTAATTGAAAACGACGTTCTAATATGAAATTTGCTAATGTTCTAAAATGGAGCGAACTGGTTTTTGTTTTAACTCAGACTGGAATCTTTGCATTGAATTGAATTAGATATATTTTATTGTATAAAAGAGAAATATGTGTGTAAATTTTAATTTATTTTGCCTAAAATTAATTTGAAAATAAGTTTGACTTAAGTGTGTTTTAGGTAGCTGGAATCATATTAAGATACTTTTAGTGTTATAAATGTTTATGAAGAATTTGTTATAGCAAATGTATGTTTCCTTCATCAAGTATTAATATACTCAATTTAATAATTTGTAAATAAAGATTGAAAACAAAATCAATTAGATTTATTAGTAAAAGAAATATTTTATAATAAAAAAAAAGTGAATATTCATATATGATGTTTGGTTAAAGTAAAAAGTAATTAGTGACTGTACTAGATAGATATGTTATATTGATATATCATCTCTTTGTAAATTAAATTTTACTCTACATACATAATTTATGATTAATGATTAAGTTTGTGTGAATATGAAAATAAAATAAAATAACTCTTTTCATATATATAACTAAATTAACAAAAGAATTTTAATTAATTTAACATTATAATAATTAAATAAAATGTTTAAAGATTATGATAAGAGAACAAAGGCTTATCTTTTGAAGCAAGAATAGAGCACTTATTTTAAGTTATACATTATGATACATAATACTTTCTTATGAGGAAGTCTAAAATTATATTACAATATGATATGCTATTTTGTTTTGTGTTATTATGATACTTTCAAATTGATTAACATGCTTATAGAGTAGACTAAAATATTATATCAATAATCTATTATAAGATTGCATAAAATTATGTCTTCAAAAATTTTATACATATTTTTCCTTTGAATCTATTACTACAACTCAATGTAGTATATATATATATTTATATATATATAAAACAATTTATTCTCTCCAATAAAACCCTTTTCTCATGCAAATTAAACTAAACAAAAAGAATAATTAGTTAATCCTATAATACACATATCTGGTCACTAATATACTAATCCCAGTTAGTGATGCAATGAATGGTTAGTAAAAGGAAGGGTGATTTTGGCCAATCTTAAAATAAAATTTAAAAACATAAGGGTTCAAAATTGTTGGACAATGTTTATATCTAGTTTAGATATGTACCTATAAAACTAACTTGGGTTTGGGTTGGAAGATATGCATTATGACTTTAGGTCATTGAGATTAATGGAGTTTAGTTTACTCAAGGCTCTTGTCAATTGTTATATTTTCTAGAGAAATAATTTATTTGTATAATACTCATTGCATTTAAAGGTAAAATAGATAAAAAAAGAAGGAGAAAAGTGTGAGGTATGCACTTTCAATCCTTATATTTTTCCTTCATTTTAACGTATCATGTAAATTACTAGAAACACTTTTTAGATTTGAATAGAATTTAAGGTGATATATATAATAAAGTGTTTAGTATCCAATAAATCATAATGTGTCTTAGGTTGAGGTCTTGTTAAGTTATAAAAAAAAGTGTTCATCTTAGAAATTAAATATAAAAAATTTGGTCAACATATATATGAGATTGTAATTAACCCATTTTGTATTTTTTCTTTCTTAAAATGATCCTTACAACTTCATTTTCAATATCTTTCATTATATTTGAATAAAAAACTTGTTACATAATAGAAAATTAATTTTCACTAGTTCATAAAGAATTCATTGAGAATTAAGTGTTTCATGTGCAAGGTATAACACAATATAAATTAAAGCTAAATTTGGTAAATTGAATAAGCATTAAAGTAGACTTCTACTTTTTTAGATGTTTATAGCTTCATTAAATAAACAATTATTTTCAAGAAAAAAAGCATAAATAGATGATAATGTTTCAAAATATCGCTCTCCTCCTTCTTGCCCATGGTAGATGATAATGCTTCACCTACTAATAGTTCACCTATGTGTGGTTCCCCTATCTATAATCTAGTCATGGATATCTTAGATACACCCTCCCTAAAACACACCTTGCCTAATGCCTCTAGGAAAAATGCTACAGTTAATTCCTCCTTTAAGGGTTCCTTTGTAAACCAGCTCGAAAACCACTTATGTAGGTCTTTGGCTCCTTAAATTATATGATTTTCTTGTTCCTTTGTGGTCCCAGAGGTGACCTTTGGCAAAGAGGTTTTGTATTGCATAAGATACTAAGAAATATGCTCTTATTGGTTGCTTCAGTTGTCTTTGGACATCTCTTCTAGAACTCCACTCTTGGATTACAACCAATTGGAACCCTCTAGTGTTTGGTAAGTTGGAAATATACCCTTATTCTCAGTGTTTGTTGATTGTTTATTTCAATTACACTGATGATAAAGAGATTGTTCTTCCTCAAGACCCTTGGAGATGGGATTCCTATCCCCTGGCTCTTCTCCCCTCGACCCCCTCCTTCAACCCCCTTACTGACTCTATTGAAGTGACCCCTATGTGGTTTAGGCTTTCACATCTCCCTTTGAATTTTTGGTCCCAAGTTGCCCTTGAATCCAATAAAAATATCCATGGTTTCTTTATTAAAGTAGACCCCAACATTTGTCTCACCTCCCATACCTCATTTGCTTGCATCTTGGAAGAAATGGACCTGTCAAGGCCTCTCCCTACCATGATTTCTCTCATGGTTGGTGGTGTTTAGTGGTGATAGCATGCAGACTTTGAAGGGATCCCATTCCATTATAAATGTTTCTTTGGTACTATGCATCTTACCTCATCCTACCCACATGTTACTCATCCTCACTCGTCTCCTTCTTGGTGGAAGGGTGTTGAGAAGTGTCCTCTTCTAATATTGCATATTGATGCTATTTTAGAATCATCTACATCTTTGGAACCAACTTCCCCAATGACTTTCCCTACCTTTATAGTTCAAGGGCGCTCTTCATTATTTCTTGTTGAGGTTAGTACCTACTCTTCCCATGTGGCCACTTTTTAAGAACATCTTGTATCTCCTATACTTCTTGCTCTATGTTTGGTGGCTTTACTTTAGGATATGACTTTTGCATTGGAGGGCTCTACTAACATTGTTCCCTTTGCCTCTCAATATTTGAACTCCTCTTGGATGGTTGTGTGGCATACAAAAAAGGGCCAACCCCTTTAGACCCAAAGATCTTGTTCTATTCCTTTGGGTCCACTTCTTGGCCCCTTTCTTAACTTTTAGTAGGTTGCTCATTTCAACTGTATTGTTTTGTTGATGGGTTATTTGGGGTAACCGTACTTTTTTGTTTTGATCTTTGATGTACTTTGTCTGATGTGTAATAAGTTGGGACCCTTCCCCACTTTAATAAAAAACAACTATTTTCAACCATAGTCAAAATATGTAATCATGTCAAACTAATATTTAAAAATGAGATCAATTATGTTACCATTTTAAAGTATAAACAATGCAATATAATGTGTATTTCTATGTGAAACTTTTTTCATTAAGTATAACTTCTAATGAATTAATAAAATCCATTTCACTTTCTCTATAATTAATATGAAGTCAACCTAGCCTATCAACTCGTACCTAATAGTTAACTAATAGGCACCATATTAATTGGACAAAAACACCTAAAATTTTGAATATAAATATACTTATAAACATTCTAACAGCAGCTAATTAATCTAAATTATAGAGATACAAGCACTGGCTACCAACCAATTAATCAAATACAAAGCGCCAACCAAGTAATACATTCTAGAAGGATTCCCTTTCAATTAACACATATATAAAATCCTTGAATCATTAAATTATATGTTTTATAATGAAAAACATTTTCACTGAGTTCCATAATGCCGGGGTGAATTCTTGGATAGGCAGAAAGACTGGCTCCTTATCATCGTGGGTATATATTCAGCGAGAAGGACAAGGACTTCCGACAATATTAGTTGGAGAAACGTAAAAAATCCTCTGTCGTGACTCTGTTGGTAGGAAATTGGGATATATCAAGGAAGAAAGACTATAGAAAACTTGTTTCGGGAAACGTAAAATATATCTTTCTTGTGCCCTTTGTTGGAAATATGGCAGATAACTCCGAGCCTTCATCAGATGTATTATCATCTTCGAATGAATCTGTAGTTCAATACCATGGATTTTGGAGCCACAAGTGTTTCTTGCAAGGAACAGAAGAAATGAGGAGCGAGTTTGAAGCACGCTCAGATGACATAATATTGGCTTCGTCTTTCAAGACAGGTACTACCTGGATTAAAGCTCTAGTCTACGCCATTCTTACCTGCAAAGACTTCGACCTTGAAGATCCTGCTTATCCTCTCAATCAAACAAGCCCTCATGAACTTGTTCCCAACTTAGAAATACAGCTTTATGGCCCCTTTGCCAATTTAACCCCCGAGTCTGTATCTCTGTTTCCCCGTGTATTTCATACCCATGTTCCATATCAAGCATTGCCCGACTCTATTAAATCCTCAGGCTGCAAAATTATTTATGTCGCCCGCAATCCCAAGGACACTTTTGTTTCATTGTGGGAAATGGTGGTCAATAAATTAGACAACAAGAACGCCTATGTGTCCAAAGATGAAGCGCTAGAGGGTTTTTGCAGGGGGTTTTACCACAGCGGCCCCTTTGCTGATCATGTAACTTCTTATTGGCGTGAGAGAAAGAAGAGAAATATTTTGTGCCTTACTTATGAAGATCTTAAGGCAGATCCTGT
This sequence comes from Cryptomeria japonica, assembly GCF_030272615.1. Lineage (NCBI taxonomy): Eukaryota > Viridiplantae > Streptophyta > Pinopsida > Cupressales > Cupressaceae > Cryptomeria > Cryptomeria japonica. The sequence goes on from NC_081411.1 coordinate 302,655,850, forward strand.
TGCTTGTATTAGGGTTTTGAGTGATTTTATTGGGTCTTCCTGGGTTAAGGAGGAGGATATGAAGAACATTGCTCGAAAGTGCAGTTTTGAGTCGCTTTCTCAAATTGAGGCCAACAAAAATGGAGAGCTCAATCTGCGTGGAATTCATCTAAGAACTGACAGTTTCTTCAGGGAAGGAAAAGTGGGTGGATGGAAGAAGTCTCTAACAGCTGAGATGAATGCAATGATGGATAAGATGATTGAAGAGAAGCTTTCGGTTGTGGCAGACTTAGGCCTGCAATTCAAATACGAGTTAGCAGATGGAGATGGTGAATTGGATGAACAATCTAAGAAGACAGAAGAGATCAAACTGTTGGGACGTTGTTCCTTATTTGGGGATTTGGGTGCCTAGATAACAGTCTATCAGGCTAATGAGATTAATCCACTGTTATCAGGAGAATTTTTTTATATTTACTTTTCATTTATGTAGCAAATGGTTTTTAAATATTTTTTCTAAAATAATATGTATTTCTCAAAAGATTGTAATTCAATTGATTGACTATAATTGTTGAGGATAATGATATGTGACCGAAATTCAATCATTATGAGACACATGCAAACCAGATTCGAGCTGTGCAATGGATCCCCTTCACAGAGCTGCTTGGCTGAAAAAAGACTCGTGATTAAGCATATAAAATGTATTTTTTTAGGGATTTTTAAGCTCTATCTCTGTAAGCAGAAGGTCCGAGGTTCAAATTAGGTTTGATGAATAAGCCCAGCTCAAATAATTTTTCAATGTCTGCACGTTGAGACTGATATATCCTGTAATAAAAATTTCAAAATCAAGGTACGAACCAGATTAGTGCTTTTCAAGTAGAAGGTATTTTGCTGGTTATGCTCAGCTCAAATAATATTCGCCTGAATCAACTTTGAGACCATGGCATAGACTGGACAAATATGTAAACAAACCAAATTCAAATCTGGTTGAAAGTAAAGCTCTTCACTATGTTGTTCAGTTTACTTTGTAAATTCAAAAGTTATTTAAAGATTTGAATCTATAAATGCATAGTACACGTCATGTTATTTACTGTATCACTTAACAAAATGATCTGGGTAAACTGATATGCTAGCAATGTAGGAAGAGTTATCTATAAAAGTTTCTGTTGTGTTAATTGACCGCATCAAATTGTCTGCTAGTAATGACATTCATATGTGACAAAGATGTAGATGTGCAAAAAAGACTCGCTCCAGATTAATTTTTCCATTTAATGGTTTTCAGCCAGTGGAGATTTGGTTGGCACTGTACAAGTGTGTTTAACAACAGGTTGACAGAGTCAGTGATAGTTATGTATCTATATTTAATATTTTTTTTTAATTAATGACGTTTCTAAGAACATGCTGGCTTGCACAATTTTAGGTTTTCGTCTTCTTTGCTATCAAGTATCCTTCTTCATGACATCATTTACGAATGGCGGTAGGGCTGCAAGATAAAATAGTTAATATAAATATAATGCATCAATTAGCTTTTCTTATCTGTCAATCATTTGGACTGGTTTGTTATACACATTTTTAATTTTTAGGGATGATTGTAACAGCTAATCTATTCCATATTAATATGTTATTTTCTTCATTCAACTTAAAAAAAATTAAATAAATTTTCAGAAAATTGAATCATTTATATGTATAAATATCTTGTGTTCTTAATTCAAATTATTTAAAAACTCGAATAATTTACAAATTCTTAGATATACCACTTAAATTATACTAAGATAAATCTTATTTTTCTCTCTCGTAGGTATTCAATAATGTCTGTTGAAGTAGAGGTTTAGTGTTCCAAGAGTAATAGTGGCTTATGTTGACAATTTGGATTTAAATAAATTTGATATCAAAGATACATGAAGACTTAACTAGTCAATTGGAATCCTAGAACAAATTGAGAATTGTATTCAAATGGACAAATGGTACCTTGAGGCATTCTTTTAGTAGCCTATTTTTATCAAATAATGTCCATCCAATCAGATACTAAGATATAGAAAAAAGAAAATAAGGTTCCTTTCCCTTGATATTGACATGCAACTACACTCAAAATAATATTTTTTATCACCGATCTTATTGATTATCTTCAACCATATCCATACATTTTCTTAACCCACCTTTTTTTGTTTAAGAGAGGAAACCCTTTGGCTGATTATTAGGCCTTTTCTTAACCCACCTTTTTTTGTTTAAGAGAGGAAACCCTTTGGGTGATTATTAGGCCTTTTGTTTTTGTGAACAAAGGTTTTTCCTATTTGCTTTACCCTATGTAGTGTAAACAAGGTAATTTAACTAACTAGATATTTACTAGGCCCTTTTCATAGGTGTTCACATGTTAAGTTTACTTAGAGATCTAAGACTCTTTCTATAAGGTCTTAGTTTTCATCTAATACTATCTTATCTTATCTTTAGTTGTATAATTGTAGGACTAAGACACGTGTCATGATCTTTTCAAATCCAATCTCTCAACCTTGCATATATAAGCAAGGTATCAAATGTACTTTATATGGCGCAAATCCACATCAATCAAGGCAATTGTGCCTATAATCAAATATTTTTCTCTCTCTTTTCTCTATTGTGGAATAAATCTTTTGGTTTTGTAGGTGATCTTGAAGGCTTTAGTCTATTTAGTTGTATAATTGTAGGACTAAGACACGTGTCATGATCTTTTCAAATCCAATCTCTCAACCTTGCATATATAAGCAAGGTACCACATATACTTTATATGTCGCAAATCCACATCAATCAAAGCAATTGTGCCTATAATCAAATATTTTTCTCTCTCTTTTCTCTATTGTGGAATAAATCTTTGGTTTTGTAGGTGATCTTGAAGGCTTTAGTCTATTGGTGATTCTAACATGGTATTAAATCTTCAATTCTACAAGGCTTTTTTTTAATTTCAAAGGTAATCTACATTGATGTTTTTTTAGGTGCACATTGGTGTAAATTGGACCTCGCCATTGAATTTAGTATGTCTAAGAAAGTTAGCTTCACCATTTTTACCAAATCAGACACACAAGGCTAGATATATAATGGCTTCAATTTGGGTGGTGGTCGATGCATCCAAGAGGTCATAGATGAGAAAGTATCAAATAAATCAATGCAAATCTTCATGCTACTTCCTATCAATTTCTATTTAGAATGGGAAGCATTCCTGCATTAAAACTTGTATTTTCCTCTCCCATTTTTGGTCATTGTATAGTGTTTAATATTCAAGAATTGAATATTTCTCTAAGAGATTTAATATTTTTGGGGAGATAATTAGTCACTCTCCTTTCTTCCTATAGCTGGACAATAAATTATATATTTGTGATGGATATAGTCCTTGGGGGTTTTAAGTCTTCCTTTCAATCACTTTTTGATCATTTATTTATTTATTTTTGGTATCTTTTCTCTCTTTCAGAGATAAGTTTCATCCTAGTGGTTTCATCATTTTCTCTATTTGTGAGAGATTTCAAAGTAAATGATTACCTAAAATGGTCTATTAATTGATACCCATAATCATCATGATCTTTTGCATCATGTTTATTTATTTACATTATCCCAAACTTTTACTAAAGGGGTCCTTGTGTGAATAGGTATTTTTTCTATCTGATTAACCACTTTGTAACATGATCAAGGTACATTATCTAACTAGATAATACTTAGGATATTTTTAAACATGTTAACCTACTAAGTTTGTTGGATATTGTTAGAAGCATGAGCTTGTATGGTCTATCATTGATGTCAAACCTGGTTATCTAGATGGATGTTGGTCTAAATATAGACACATAAAATTATCCTCATAATTATCCTAATTCTTCTATTAATTAAATATATTATTATCTATTTAATTAATTCATTAATGTTTTTATCTATTAATTCATTAATTTTCATATTCATTTATTTCATTAAAATCTTTTACATAAATCTATTTTTAATAATAAATCCCTAATCTCCATCATTGCATAAACTCATCTTATTTGTATCCTTCCACCCCCCACCAATCACATATATTTAATGAATGTGGGATAAATTCTTATCTCTCCATTTCACTCTTTTATCCCATATTATTTCCAACATCAATATTTTTTATGGGCATGCCTAGAAATCCATTTTCTCTATCACTTTTGAGTCTCGTGCTTCTTGAAATATTGAATGTTGTAATGTCGTTTTGAGATCTTTTGCATAGTTAATATTTTGAGATTTTTAGTTATTTTTTATATTTTCAAATCATTTTGATAAACTAACTAAGTCCTTTCTTCCATAGTTTGTTGTGCATTATGTAAATATGAGAGAAATCGCTATCATGCAAGATCTTGGTAGATAGGAGAACAAGATACTCAAGTATCTCTTGAATGCATAGGTTTATTTGTTTGTGTTTGTTTTATGTTTTTGCATTTGTTGAAGTGTTTTCTTGATATGATGTTGGATTAATGATCTGAATCTTTGCATGTTGGTTAAACAATAATCGTTCAACATTAGTTTTCCAAATTCATTGTTGTACACTGGATATGCTCTTGGTTGTTGTAGAATTATATTTTGTGTTACAGTTAATTTTTTTGGTGTTTGTTGTTTCAACTTGTATTCAAGATAGTCAGAAAATCTTTTGGTACCCTCTGAATATGTCAATTATTGTGTTGCGGCTTAGTGGATCATATTCTTTTGGTTTGAATATGTGTTGGAAGATGTGTTGAGATTTTTAGCTCTCACTAGGGAATGTGGAGATCCACATTAAGTATTTTACATTAGAAGAGGGTATGTTTCTGATTGATTGTTATTTCTACATGTTATATTTGGTAACAAATTTGGAGAAGGCATTAGCATGTGTAGATTGTGGATTAATCATGGAAGGATGTATTGCAATATGTTTTGGTTCCCTCTTTCTCCTAGAGTGGACCGATTTAAGTACTTTATGTTTGGGTGGCTTATTTTGTTTAATATTTCTTATTCTACTTTGGCCAACCCTTAATTAGGATTCCAATGTTGTATCTCATATTTAAGATATGTGGATGGATGAATTGTTATGTGATGAAAATTAGATTGTGTGAGAATTGTATGTGAATGATTTTCAAGCAGATTTGAGCTTGTACTTGTCTGAGAGATAGTTTGAGAAGAGCTTTGAAGGTGATATATTCTGCAAGATAATGTACTATGATTTCAAATATAATTAGAGATGTTTTCTATGTTTTTGATTGCTTGATCAAGTTGTTCAAGGATAATTTCATGTTTAGGAGAATCCTTCTCAATTTAGATTCAACTATTTCATTAATTTCTAACCGATAGTGACTCGTACTATGTTATATCTTGTTCTAAAGAAATGATCTTCAGTAGAGCAAGTCCTCTTTGTGTCTTACTTAAGGTTGTGCACCTTAGTTTTTCATTCCCTTTAGGTTTTAGTGCTGCTATGTAGTAAGCCTAAAACATTGTAAAAATTGTTATTCATATTATGAGTTAGATTCTCACTATTATTTTTTCTAGTTTGGGTTTTTAACCTAAATTTCATTTTCATGCATTGATGCTTGATGCTTATGTTCTGGTGATTAATGTGTTATTGCTAAGTAAGTTATGATTAATAAAAGTGGGATAGACCTGTACCATTACATATCTGTTAACCAACACCAAGAGTGCATGAGAGATGTGAAACCAACAAAAATACCCCCCACCAAAGCACAAGAAAACCTAGTATGGAAAATAGAGAGCGAGTACCTAAAATAAGACCAACAAATAGAGGAAAACTGAGAACTCCAAAACACTAAAAAACCACCTAGCTCAAACATAAAGTGGTGGTCTACTACGTGGGGGTACTCTATTCCTACCAATCTTGGCACAAACTAAGCACTTTATCAGAAAAATGGACGTTTTTACTTGAACCAATCCTAGAACTAGAGGAAACCAACATGGAGTCAAGGGTGGCCTTAACCATTGAAATGGTAGGGCCAAATCCCATGACTAGGGACTTTATGCATCTTCTTTGATTCTCCCTTCTCATTTCCTTCTCCTCATGGATAGCCTCTAGGGAGGCCTTGTTCTTGCTAGACACATTCCTCCAAGAAAAATTGACCTCCTAAATTTCCTTTTTAAGGGCCTTCTGGGTTTTCTTGACCTCTTCTAGCTCAAGCTTGTTACCCACCATAGTGATCCTAGAATCCATATCATCAATATTTTTGCCATATTGTTTCTTGCTGCCCCATCATGCCAAAAATATCACTAACAATTTTCCAAACCCTATCCTCATCAAAGTCATCCACCCAAGTGTTGTCCTTGGCCTCAGCCTCTAGCCAATTGATCTTATTAATGGATACATTTATCTTTGCAAAGAGCCATTTAATTAACTCTTCCTATCTTTGAACATCATCATGCAGGTCCTTTACAATTTTAGCCACTGCTAAAGTGGTGCTCTAAGAGTTGGGATTACCAAAGAAGAGTGTTTAGGGGAGAGGGTTATGGTTAACATCCATTTTAGCAGGGGGCCAATTCAACCCTGAAGCATCCAAAGATTTTTAATCCTCTGAGGAAATAGACTCAATTCCATAATCATCAACAATATCATTAATTACATTTCATACTAGACACCCACATCTTGATCCTTTTTGGTGGTAGCAATCGCCTTTAATTTGGCCATTCTGGTAGGTTTTTTTTGTAGTGGGCATTTTAGAACCTGAGTGAGGCACAATTTGTTCGCAAAAATTAGAGGGGTTAACAATAAGGTCACCAAATATATTGGGATCATAGGTAGACCCAACCACAATAAAGGTGACCCCACCAGAGGGGGATAAAGCTAGGTGGAAGTTATACATTCTTTAAACGACCCTTGTGGAGAGGGGGTTTACCTTTTTCAATGGCTTTGGAAATAGACCGAGACAAAGAAGACATAATACAGAAGGGGAAATTCATTCTGACCCCATGCTAGAGATGATTTAACATGGAAAAAATCTATGTATGGAACTTTCTTTTCCTACCATCCAAGGTGAAGTACATTACTATTAGCAGAGCCATATCCTTCCAAATTCTGAGGATTTCCTCCCTATTATATCAACTTTGAATCCTAGAAACTCCTCCAAGTTGAAAAAACAACTCAAAGTTGTCCTTGTGATTCCCTTAGGATTTTTTGGGAAAGGACACACCATCAAGGGCTAGCCTTGTCACCTTCACAATAGTCTCCACGAAAACCATAAAAGTAACACTCCCAATCTTCACATTCTCATTTTCCCAAGCATCAACAAAATCAACAAAGAGCTTAGGATCATATTAAATCATTCCTTCCATATAATTATCTAAATTTCCTTTAATCACCTTATCCTACAACTCCCCATTATTCTTAAATTTATAGAATTTTTCAAGTTCAGTCTAAATCAACTCACCACCCATAATCACAAAATAGGAAACCAATTTGAGAAAGTGTAAACCCTATGGAATATTGTGGTACGTGTTACCATCAAAAAAATTTAAGCCCTACTACCTTAACCAAGAAAGGAAAGGGTGAGAAAGGAAAGTACAAAAAATCCAACATTGGGTTATTCATCACTAAGTGATGAGTCCTTCAAAATCATGGCACAGGTGTTCATTGGGATTTCATGCAAGTGGATCCAAATTTTGAAATCATTAGCATACGCACCCATCCCCACCAACCTATTTTCCACATAGTTTTTATATAGGTTAATATTTTTAATTAATAATCTATTTTGAGCTTTCAAACTAATTCAACCCCCTCTTAGTCATGTCGAGGTAGATCTAGAAATAACTTAATGGAGAGAAAGAATTGAGTCTTACTTGGAAGCATTTCATAATGGAATTTGGGAGATTATTCAAAGAGGTTATCAACGACCTCAGAATGGACTATCGACTATGAATGAAATTAAGGCTTGGGTGAAAAATGCAAAAGATAGAACAATACTTATTAGTTGTCTAAGTGATTAAGTATTTGGAAAGGTTAAAGGATTGAATGAAGATAAGGAAATATGGAACAAGTTATGTTGTGCATATGAAGGTGATCTGAAGACCTACAAAGTAAGACTTATGAACTTGAAGTATAAATTTGCAAGTTTTAGAATGGCTGATTATAAAAGTCTTGAGAGCTATATACACAAAGTAAATGATATGATGAAGGCTATTCGAATTGTTGGTGGAGTTCTATAAGAAAGTGATGTTATCAAAATGATCCTATTTGTAACATTGACCAAACCCTACAAACAAAAGAAGTGTTATATTGAAGAATGTCATGAATTGAATAATAACTCAATTTATCATCTTATCAAAACATTGTCTACCTATGAAATTGGAGAGATGGAAGATATAAAATCGTATTAGAGAAAAGTTGAATTTAATGTTTCAAGGATATTAGGAGATGAACCAGAAATAATTGAGAACTTGCATGAGATTGAAGAGAGCTTTATAAGAAGACTAAAGAGAGGAACTAGAAAGCAAAAAGATAAGTTGTCATTAAAATTCTTTAATTGTGGAAGAATTTTTCATTATGCTTCTAAATGTATATATAAAGAAGACTACAAAAAATTTGATGATGGTGAAAAGAAAAGTAGATATAGAAGACATGAGTTTAAGAAAATAATAGATGATAGAGATAAAAGGAAAAAGAGTTTTTTCTCTATGGAGGCACATTCATCTAAAGAAGAAGAAGTTGAATACTTGAATGAAGAAACTTTATTCCTAGCTATAAAAGAGAGGAATCAAGATAAGTGTAGAAGATTGGAAGAGAAGATTGAATTGCATGCTAAAGTTGAAACAAGGTCATGGATCATTGATTCTAGATGCTCAAATAACATGATTGGAGACAAAGAAAATTATCAATCTCAAGAAGTATGATGGTGGATGAGTGAAATTTGTAGAAGAGGAAGATGCACCAATTTGTAGAATAGGAAGTATCTTGATTGATGGTAAGCATAAAAGTAATGATATTTATTATGTATAAGGCTTGACACATAGTTTGTTGAGTGTTAGCTGGATGTGCAATAGCGGTTATTGTTGGCATTCTACACTCTTATGAGAATAGTTGGTACTGTCATTGATGGCAACCATCTGGCAACCTTCTGGAACTCATCTAGCAAAGCCACCAGCAGGCACCAACACTAACATAGACATCTACATAAACTAGAAGACACTAAACCGACAACGGCAACAATGCATACTGACACCCGAGCCAACAAAGAATAAACTTTTTTTTATTGTATTTAAATGTAATTATCTTTTGTAAACTTGACATGGCATATTGTAAAAGACTCATTTATATGTATGAGATCTTATAGGTCATTTTGAGTAGTAAGGTATATGCATGGAGAGAATATATGGATGATATTTTGTATAAGGAGATATAGTTGACAACGAAGGTTTTGGTTATAGAATGAGCTTAAACAAGTACTAAACCTGGCATAGTTGATGTTGATTTGAAGCAGTACATTGTATTGGATTTCATAATCAACTTTTGTAGTCAGTGTGACTCTTATTGAGCAATGAGCTCCAGGCAGTTGGCCTTCCTGCATGTGCAGGCCCCTCATTGGAAGTCATATTTATTCATTGGCCAGTGAGTGAATATTGTGGATCACAAATCCCACCGAGGTTTTTCCCTCACCAGGTTTCCTTGTTAAACATCTTGTGTTATGGTGTGACTTCTATCCTATCTTTATTGTTCATGTTTACTGCATTAATTCTTATTTACCGGTACACTATTTTGGGATGCAAAGTTTTTAATAAGGTTAAATAGTTTGTCAACCAGTTAGATACTGATTCACCCCCCCCCCTCACTATCTTTAGGACTGCCATTAATCCTAACAATTTGTATCAGATCATGGTCCTCTAGTTTCAAAAGCCTAATAGCTTGAGGAAGATTCTGACACTGCTCCAGATGGAGAACTTAAGAAAATAATTGGAAGGAGCTCTCATATACTATGATGCAGAAAAGTTGAAGAATATCAAACTTGAAGATGATCTAAGGATTGCACAGGAATTCATTCAAGGACTTCAGGAGAATCTTACTATCACTCGAAACAAAAGAAAAAAACTTCATGAGAAGATGGAAAATGATAACGATGAAAAGGAAACCCTTAATGAACTTGTGAACAAATTGAGACAAGAAAACGGTACTATGAAGAATTAAATGCAAGATATGACTATGAGGTTTTGTAAAGACATTGAAGACAGGAAGAAGAATGAAGATGACCTGCCTAGGAGACTCAATGATGCTGGAAATGAAAAATCTAAGACTCAGTCATGAAAATGATATGTTGAAGATATATTTGATTCACATGCAACATGATAAAACTGAACTCATAAGACAAAAGGGAATTCTGGAAAATGAGTTGGCTACTCCAAATCAACACAAAGAGAAACTCAAGAAAATCTCAGAAGAATTTGATAACATGCTGAAAAGTCAGAAACCTAATGGAGATACAAATGGACTTGGATTTGAAGTTGGATAAAGTTCTGGTACTGCAAACAATCATGATCACTGTAAACTGGTGAGACAACCTAGTGCTTATAAATTTAATGGGAAATGCTTTAACTATAACAAGTATGGTCATAGAGAAAATTAGTGTAGATTCAGAAACAATTAGAACATTAATGCACCCACTGGTCAATGTTCCAAATGCAACAAAGTTGGTCATAATTTAGAAAACTGTAGAATGAATGTGAAATGTTATGTTTGTGGAAGATTTGGGCACTTATCTAATCAATGCAGAACACAAACCGACATAGGATATGGAAAAGCTATTCAGAGGAATAAAGTGACTTGTTATGCTTGTAACAAAATTAGACATATTGCAAAATTTTGTAGAAGCAAGACTTCACCGGCAAATAATAAAGGACCCACTTTGAAAGGCAAAGAAAAGGTAGATGAGGTAAAGCAATAATTTTCAAAATAATGGATTAGAAAGACAGATCAGAATGTTGATGAGACTATTTCTTCATCTGTAGAACAAAGTATTACTCGACTGACAAGAGATTCTTCATCCAACTAAGGAGTAACCCTTTGGGGGAATTGCAACAAACTGAATATCATGCAGATTACCCTCGGTTGATGGTGAGAAGATGGATTTCTTCTTTACCGGTAGATGTGTTAAGTTTTCACTTAACCAACGAGCATTTAATGTAGTTGTTGAGAGAAATTTCATTATAAATCATCGATTTTCCCTCATTTTTGATTCACCAAGAATTCAAATTAGTAGAGAGCGCAAAATTTGAGCAAAGGCATTCAAGGCGAAGGTGTGAAGCGATTTCTTTCAAGCATTCAGACATTATCAGGTAGCTAAAGGTATTTTTCAAATGGCTTCTTCTTTTGCTCCCGAATTTATTGTGAGCCCTACTATTGTGGAAAATGTTAAATGTCCTAGGCCCATATTTAAAATTATTCCCGAAGTAGCTAAGCAAGATGACTCCATAGGAGCATTTTTTAAGATTCATAAAGGTGTAGCTTATGCTGAAGACCCTAGGATATATAGTCATAGCAACATTGAAGAATTAGGTTCTGAGGAATTGCTAAAAATGTTTAAAATCATAATTTGTGATGAAAATGGTACTGTTAAACATGAGCACAAGATTGTGGAGACTTTAGGTTTTGTTGAGATACTGAATATCCCTAAATTTCTGGAAGAAGTAGTGAGAATTGTCCTAAGTAGGGCACATGGAGAATTTCTATGGTTAGACTCTGTCTGCAAATTTACCCGACAAGCAATTAGGGCAGTAACAAGTTTACCCTCAACCACCAGTAGACCAAACAAAACAAAGAAAGTTCCTAACAGCAAAGTAATGACCCTAACTGGAGCAACATCAAACACTAGATCACTAAGAGTGAATGAAATCAAGGACATCAATGTGAGATTCATAAGTATGATTTTAGGTTATAGGACTACTCATGCAAATAGAATTAATTCAGTTTCTAATCTTTGCATTAATAGTGCTTATGAAATGGTTAACAACAATGCAAAAATAGATGCATGTGAATGGCTGAAAGATGAACTCATAGATAATTTGAAAAAGATTAAAGGTGACAAGAAAGGGACATTTCGCTTTGGTAATCTCTTAGTATGATTAATGTTGTATTTCACAAAGGAAATCCCCGGTATAGGACAAAAGACTTTGGATATGACATACCGGTAGGAAAACAATTACAAGAAGCTTTCACCGGCATGGGAACTGCAAGGATAGCAATATAACTGAATATTTCAAAGCTTTTCAAGCTAAAATGAAAACTAGAGAAAGACTACCATAGAGTGTAGTGGATAAATATGATAAAGAAATCTGTTTTGTAATCAAGAAGGATGAAACATAGATGGAAGTTGTACTTCCTAGGACTGTATGGGTAACTGAAATGGGCTATGAGGTAGATCTCAACATAATTGATACTAATGCAAAATCTTTATTAGATGCACCAAGAGAACCAACATAAGAAGTTTTTGGTAGTGCTAAAACAATTGAAAGTAATGTTGAAACAATGAAGAAAAGAAAGAAAAGAGAGAAATATATAAGAGATGCATCAAAATAGGTAAAAGAAATCAAAGAAAATGTTATGAACATTACTGGTATAATGGCTAGTTAGCTAGAAGGACTGCAACTGGAGGCACACATTTCATCAGTTGGTACATCTTCTGATAGTGAGATACTAGCTGAATTCAAAGGAGTTGAAATGAAAATAAAACCTTAACTAGTACCCTCTCCTCCACCCAAAAGAACAAGAACCTTAAGGAAGAACCAACGGGCTGTAAGGCAACCGGCTAAGAAACAGACTCCCAAGAAGAAACAAAAATCGGTCATACCTTCATTAGAAAATTTGGTAAATGAAATAACTGATGATGGTAATTTGGCTAATGTGAGAAAATTGTACAATTCAAAAATTTAGAAAAGGAAAGCATTGAAAACAATATAATTTTACATCTTGATATATACAAGAAAGTTTTAATTGAAGTAGTGGATGATTTTCCCAATGAACTATATAGAAGATTAGATGCCAAGAGGATTACAGTGATGGAATTGGACAAGAAACTAAAAGTTGAAAAACTTCTAGCTGTACATCCGGTTAACTCAAAAGAGGAGATTGATGACCTGATTTGTGAGGCTAATAGATCTATTTTTGCTAGTGATCACCGGCAAGTAAGTTTGATGGTAGGTAGAGTAAATGAGATTGTGGAGGAAACTGTTGATAAATGGGATATCTTTTTTGTGGCAAAAGAAAAACAAGAGGAATTGAACCGATGAAATAAAACATTCAAAGTTTATTAGAAGGATAAAGACAAAGGGAAAGGTAAAGTTGGTGGAATACTAAACATCAAGATAACTGATAACTTGCCACCACCTTTGGATACTACACCGGTACATACTGTTGATCCATCGCTTACTGAAAGTGAAGGTATAACACATGACAACACTAATCTTGAATCTGAAATACTACTCACCATGAATGTAGACATTCAAGAAGTAAATATTGTTGTGGATAAGGATGGTACAGAGGCTAAGGATGATAATGTTGATAGTGACAACATTGCTGATAAACTGGCAGAAACTATTGAGGTTGAGATCCCAATAGAGAAAACATTACGAACAGAGCAACCATTGGACACTGGGATGAATACTAAAGGTATAGATGCTAGCACAGAGACACCTACTGAGACTGAGATACCAACAGTTGAGCACACAGAGAAACCGACAGAGGCAGAGGTACATATTGAGGTAGTGAAACCGATAATCACTGAGATAACTAAGCAATCAGGCAAACCTTTACTAGTTGAAATGCAAACTTAGACTGATCCACCAGAGGATAACACAAGAAAAATGGTTACAAATGCTAGAAGCACAAAGGTAATAAAGGTAGTTGGTCAAACATCCGGTACTTCATCAAGTGAATTCAGACCTACTAATGTGACAGAGGTACTCTTGGACTCTAGCAAGAAGATAACTGACTGTAATGCATTGTCTTACAAGTAAATTGATGACACCATACCAATTCTTAAATTGATTGCACTGAAATGTAACATAGATCATGTAAAGGATTCCTTAGGTAAATTGGACACATTGTCCAAATTTATTACTGACAATGTAATAATGGTTGATAAGGTGAATGAGTACACCTTCAAAGAGAAAGTTGAAAAGGATAAGGATAAATTCTTTGAGGATATAATAAACAAGTGCATAGAACACATGAATACACTTTTACCAGCACTGAACACTACAATTTTGGAATACAAAGAGTTGTACAGAGAAACATGCAAAACACATCTTTTGACATAGGACATAGAAAAGAAAATAAGTAGAGTACAAAAAGAAATAGATGACATAGCTGATAACATAATTGGTTCATCTGAACCTATATCAGTTATTGAGTAGGAAATAGCAGGTTTTGAGGATAAATTGGAGAAACTTGAGAAAGAGAAGGCGATGATTAAGGATAATGCCAGAGAACTTAAGTATAAACTTGGTCCTAAGTTGGACAACCTTATCTCTCTGAGAAATGAAATCTCTAAGGAATTACTTCAAGGAGAAAGATCACCTGAAGAGCACATGCATCATCTCACCGACACGATCCAACAGAATGAGGAAACCCTAAACGACAACAACAGATTCATGCAGAGTCTAAATTTGGTTTTGGCAGATATATTCCAGATTGTAACCAACCGGTTACAAACTTTAAGCTGATATTTTTGCACTCGTTTGATAATTTTTTACAACCTTTGTCATTGATGTCAAAGGGGGAGTAGTGGATAGAGAAAAATGATTAATTAAAGGAGATCATCTACTCAGAGGGAGCACATCTTTTTGGTAAATTTTTGGACTTCGATTTTGGGAACAGTTTTTTTTTTTTCTCATGAGTGTTGCCATCAATCCCAAAGGGAGAGATTGTTGGCATTCTACACTCTTATGAGAATAGTTGGTGTTGCCATTGATGGCAACCATCTGGCAACCTTCTAGCACTCATCTAGTAAAGCCATCGACAGACACCGACATCGACATAGACATCTACAAACACTGACAAACACTTCACTGACAGCGGCAACAATGCATACGGGCACCCCAACCGACAGAGAATAAACTTTTGTTTATTGTATTTAAATGTAATTATCTTTTGTAAAGCCAACATGGCATATTGTAAAAGACTCATATATATGTATGAGATCTTATAGGTCATTCTGAGTAGTAAGGTATATGCATGGAGAGAATATATGGATGATATTTTGTATAAGGAGATATAGTTGACAACGAAGGTTTTGGTTATAGAATGAGCTTAAACAGGTACTGAACCTAGCATAGTTGATGCTGATTTGAAGCAGTACATTGTATTGGATTTCATAATCCACTTTTATAGTCAGTGTGACTCTTATTGAGTGGTGAGCTCTAGGCAGTTGGTCTTCCTGTATTTGCAGGCCCCTCATTGTAAGTAATATTTATTCATTGGCCAGTGAGTGAATATTGTGGGTCACAAATCCCACCAAGTTTTTTCCCTCACCAGGTTTCCTCATTAAACATCTTGTGTTATGGTGTGTCTTCTATGCTATCTTTATTGTTCATGTTTACTGCATTAATTCTTATTTATCAGTACACTATTTTGGGATGCAAAGTTTTTACTAAGGTTAAATATTTTGTCAACTGGTTAGATATTGACTCACTCCCCTCTTAGTATCTTTGGGACTGTCGTTAATCCTAACAATATTGAGGTTGTGTTCAACAATATTGGATGTATGATCACAAAAGGAAAAATTGGAAAGCTGGTAGCAAAAGGTATTAGGGCAAGTGCAAATGTTTATTACATAAAGGATATAAATGAAAATAGATGTTACCTAAGTCAGAGAAATGAATGCTAGTTATGAAATAAGAGGATGGGACATGATAAATTTGATAACATGATGAAGATCAATATCTCTAAGGCAGTAAGAGATTTACCAAAGATTATCAAGCCTATTAACATTGTGTATAGGGAATGTCAGTTAGGGAGGTAAACAAAGAGAAGTTTCAAGAACAAGGAGTACTCTGCATCATATCCATTAGAGATAATTCATATAGATCTATGTGGCCCTATAAGGGCAAGTAGACTTAATGGAGAAATATATTTTATGTTACTTATTGATGATTATTCTAGGATGGCATGGGTTATATTTCTGAGAGAAAACTATAAAGCTTTTGAAAGATTTTAATTTTTCAATTCAATGGTAGAAAATCAAGTTTATGATAGAATCAAGTGTTTAATATTTAATACAAGTGGAGAATTTACATCAAATGAATTTGATAATTTTTGTGAGAAATATGTTATTAGGATACATTTTATGCTTGAGGAACTCTTTAATGGAATGGTGTGGTAGAAAGGAATACTATGGTTGTTATTGATATGGCTAGAGCTATGATGAAGGATGCTAACTTGGTTGTGTACTGGAAATAAGTTATGCATACTACTGTTTACATTCTTAACAGTGTTTAGATAAGATTAAATCATAATAAGACACCTTATGAATTGTGGATTGGAAGAGAACCTACTATCAAATATTTTAGAATCTTTGGGAGTAAGTTCTGTATTAAAAGAGATGAGAATGACCTCATAAATTTTTATACCAGAGAAAATGAAGGTATATTTTCTAGGTTATGCTATGAATATCAAGGCATACTTGTATTAGAATAAGAGGCTAAACAAGATAGTGTAGAGTAAAAATGTGAAAATATGTAAGGTTTGGGATAAAACTACCCCTAAACCTATTCAAGAGACCAAATTTGAGATCGTTCCTATTGTTGTAGAGGAAAACACAGATCTAGAAGAAAACACTAAGGACAAATCAGATGAAACTAAAGAAGATAAAGAATAACTAGAGAAAGCAATCAAGAGTTTGAAATATGTGCAGAGGAATCATTCAAAGGATCAGATAATTGAAGACAAGCACAAAGGATTTTAGACAAGAAGAAGTTTTATAGAGGTAAAAAATAAGACTAATTACATTTTTTTTTCACTCATTGAACCTAAATCATTTGAAGAAGTGAGAAAAGAAGAAAGTTGGGTAAAAGAAATAGAATCAGAATTGAATCAAATACAAAAGAGTCAAATATGGGAGCTAGTATGTAGATTGGTGGATAATAGTGTGATAGGAACTGAGTGGGTGCTCTAGAACAAACTAAATCAACAAGAAACAAGGTAAGACTTATATGTAAAGGCTATTGTCAAGTAGAAGGTATTCATTTTGAAGAAACTTTTTCTCCAGTTGCTAGGATGAAATCTATTAGAATGTTTCTTTCGTTTTTTGCCTATAAGAACTTTAAAGTATATCAAATGGATGTTAAGTCAACGTTTCTAAATGGAGAACTAGAAGAAGAAGTATAAATTGAGTAACCGGATGGATTTAGATTATCAGAAGATCTGAATATGATTTGCAAATTAAATAAGGTATTGTATGGACTCAAACAAGCACCAAGAGCATGGTATGTGAGATTGGATAAATATTTGTTACAATAAAACTTTAGGAAAGGAACTAGAGATTGTGGAGCATTTTATGTATGAGTGGTTTATTTTGTGTAATATTTCTTATTCTGTTTTGGTCAACCTTTAATTTATATTTTAATATGGTATCTCATATTTAAGATGTGCAGATGGATAAATTCTTGTGTGATGAAAATTGGATTGTGTAACAAGTTTATGAAAATGATTTGCAGGTAGAGTTGAGTTTTTAGTTGTGTGAAAGACAGTTTGAGAAGAGCTTCGAAGGTGATATATTCTACAAGATAGTGTACTATGATAGTGAATATAATCTGAGAAGTTTTTCATCATGTTGGTCACTTGATCAAGTTGTTCAAGGACAATTTCAAGTCTATGAGAATCCTTCTCAATTTAAATTCATCTATTTCATTCATTGTTGACTGATAGTGAGTCCTTCAACAATAGTTTATATCTGTAGCATCGTAAATTTACACCCTTAATTAGGGTTGTCCAATTCTATGCTTAGGTTAGCACCTACCTTAGTGTGTCTGCTTTTATTTTGCATTCTCAATGTCTTTTTAAGCATTTAATTATTAATTTAATTAAATATAAAGTCCTCTCTCATCAATTTATATATTATAAAATTGGGTCCTCAACCCTAGGTGTACCACATGCTATTTTATTTTAATTAATCATAATAAAGTCCTAATTCTCATCTTCGAGGCATATTTTTGCATATCAAAACACCTAGGATCGACCTATCGTGTTGTATTTGACTTTATAATCACCATATCTTGTTTCCCTCAAAATTTGGAAAAAAATCAAGCGAACCAAAGTGACACCCTTTTGGTCTTGACTTTTTCTCCCAGAGTTTCGGGAGCTTAATTTAGCAATATTATAATGTTTAACTCTTTCTTTGTGTCAATTTTCATCAATTCTAAGTCACCCTATTATGAAAATTAAATTTAGGGTTTCATATATATAACCTTTTCTTTCACTCATTTGAGGATTTGGACTTTAGCAATTGAAGGAGACTCTTATGAAGTGAAAGTATAGGTTTATTGTGGAATCTACAATCAATAAATTCATCATTCATCAATTCTTCATCAACATGTTTCATAAATTATCGAAGCTTAAGAGATATTAAATAATAATGAGGAGATCACCTACTATTGATTGGCTTGTACCTCTCCCTTAGGGTTTGGTATGGTTTCATGTTATTTTTATATCTCTATGTGATTTTTTAGATCTATATATCATTCATGTTTAGATTTACATTATTGCTTTAGATATACATGACATTTGTGATTTGAAGAATTCACATTATGTTCATTTAGGGTTTGTACTCAAAACATAGGATGGAATTCTATTTTGCATTTTAGCTCATAGGAATCTTACAAACACGTGACTTTCTAGGGCACACACACTTTTCAATGCATTATTGGCTATTTATGGAGTTAGAAATCATGAAAATAAGGGGTTTGACTAAGGGAAAAACCTATATAGTTGCAAAGACACCATTTTCTAGCTTGTAGGTATAGGTACAGGTTTCTATTGGAGTGAGCAATCTCTAGGAGATCTTAGCAAATAGTCACATAATCATCCTTAGACGTTGGTCCCATACCTTATGGACCAGAGCACCTAGTGTCGTGGTCATTAGGAATAGAGCACCCAACACTCTGATACCCATCAATCAGGTGAATATTTTGGCAATTAGGGCTTAAATCATCTCAATTGAAAAATTCCCAATTTGGAGATCAATATAGTCACTAGGACCAGAGCACCCAATGCATAGTCTTGCCAATTCAAGCTTAGTTTTTGATATCAAGTGTACATTAGAATTTCATTCCTAGATCTGTACTTTTTGTCTTAGTTTGGTTTGTTAGAATTATGGATGAATTGATTATGTTTTGTATTGATCTTTTGTCATTGATGTCAACACTAGCTGTTATGGTTAGTTACCGACATATAGGTTTTGGTTACCAATAGGAGATCTAGTGTTACTGGCAGAAGAGACTATCTGTTGGACACTTCTGACATGTTTGGATCAATGGAGTATGTTTGATTTTATGTGTTACATGTTCCTGGAGAACGTTTTGGTCAATTCGTATTGACTTGGTACTCAGATTCTATCATACACTCTTGTAATCCCATACCAGCATTAGTTTAAGGTATAACCGATAGAGCTTTCTTTGAGGAATCTTGACAGGATGCATAAGTAGTGTTTGTGTGGCTTCTAGGTGGTTTTCAAGATGCTGAAGATGTTCTTTGATCATTCTTCAACTTTTTGAAGCCATTGCTTTGGCGTGGTGGACCCAGAATAGGTCTGGTGCCTATCTAGGTTATGGACTAGTATCATGTTAACGTGTACTCTACACGTTATCGGGATATTTTAGGATGTTCTATGGATTGCTTATTGTTGTTTTGGTCTTAAGCCGACATGGCATATCATTGTAATATGTATTTATGTAATAATCTTATTGTAATATCTTTTAGGTGGCCGACCTAATTGGTTTAGGCCTTAGGGTTAGTATAAAATGATGTAAGATCTCATTGTAGATCATGGGGATTATGTGACATGGTCTTGGGATGCAATATCATATGTGAAGTAAATTTGGTCGATCATAGGTGATCGAATTGAGATTAAGGAAGAGGTCAAAGGCCTCTAGTATTGAGCTTAACCAGGACTATAATCAGGTAGGGTAGATGTTATCTCTTGCAGTTCACTCTATTGGATTATTGTCCATTTATCTCGAGATGGTTTTTACCACTCTATAGTCAGTGAAAATAATTTGTAATGAGCAGTACGCTCTAGGCAGTGTGCCTTTCTGCATGTGTGGGCCCCTCATTGTATCACATAGTTTCTGTAGAAGTATCATCTGACTATGTGTAGGCTTCCCATCGTGGTTTTTCTCTTTCCAGGTTTTCCATGTACTAATCAAGGTGTTAAGTGGTATGGTTGCATTGTGTTGATTATCTATTTTATTTTTAAGTTTTATTACTCACTAATATTTGTTTCTGCTTTACCGATACTTAATCTGGTTCAAGGTTATTAAGTGGATTAAATGATATAATTTGTTAACAACTAATTCACCCCCCTCCCCCTCTCAGTTGTTCACCATTTATCCTAACAATTAGTATCAAATAATTGGTCCTCTTTAGCAAAAGCTTAACCACTTGAGGTAGAGCCTATGCCAGCTAACACTTCAAATCCACCGAAAACTATTTTGAGAAGAGAAATCCCTAAATTTGATGGAACAAATTAGGAGATATGGAAAATTTGAATGAAGACTCATATAAGATGTCTTGGAAAGGATATTAGGGAGATCACTGAGAAAGGATACACACCTTAAGATCTGACATCTAACAATCCTGCTCCTGCAAACTTGGACAAGAATATTGAAAATGATTGGAGAACTAGAGAAGCCCTCTTGTGTGCACTTACTAATCAGCAGATCATGAGATTGACTAATAAATCATTGGCTAAGGTTATGTGGGATAAATTTCAAACTCTAAATGAAGGTGATCCTACTGTCAAAATTGCTAAACTTGATGGTTACAGGGTAAGATATGAAAACTTGAAGATTGAAGATAATGAAAGAATTGTTGTGTTTATGGAAAGAGTAAATGAGATTGTTATGGGAATTCAATGTTGTGGAGGATTTCGGAGTGAAGATGAAATAGTTTCCAAAGTATTGAGAGCCCTTCCACCAACTTACAAGATGAAGGCAACTACAATTAATGAGTTGAGAACAATGGAAAACTCTTCAGTTAACAGACACATTTTGATTGGGAAATTATCTTCTTTTGAACTTGAAGAATTTGGACCTTCTGGAGCTGTAAAATCTGAACCTGCTTTTCATGCATCATCATCATCATCATCATCTATTGGAAAAAGTGATTGGAAAGTCCTATATGCAAAATAACTGGAAGACATGAGGAAAGAAGATGAATAATTTGAGCAACTTGAAACCTTATTTGCTAGAAGAGTACCTAAAGGACCAACATGAAGTAATTATGAAGGAAAAGCACCTTTTAAATATTTTGCATGTAATAAGATTGGTCATTCTGCATCTAGATGCCCTAAAAGGAATGCAATATTTGAGGAAAGAGCTAATAGATTATTTAAGCCTAACCAAAATAGATATAGATTCAAGAAAAGTAAACAATGCTACATAATGGATGAGGAAGGAGTAAGTGATGACTCTGGGGATGAATCGGCAAAAGACTTTGCTAGTGGTGCTGGTAATGAAAAGGAATAGGTGTTCTATGCTTTAAAAGAAGATGAACCGAAACCGGCTATCATGAATGAATAAAAGGCCCTAGCAGCAAAAGTTGAAGATAAGGATGAATGGGTAATTGATAGTGGATGCTCACATCATATGACTAGAGATAAAAGAAAAAATTTGTCCCTACAAGAATACAATGGCGGTCAAGTCAGATTTGGAGATGACAAAGCATGTATGATCAAAGGTAGAGGTATTATTTCTTAGGATGGCAATCATAATACTGATAATGTCTATTATGTAGAAGGTTAAAGACATAATCTTTTAAGTGTTGGTCAATTGGTGGACAAGGGTTTTCAATTTCAGTTTAAAGATATACAATACAAAATCATTAACAAGACTGGTTTGGAGATTGCAACCGGTATTTAAACTGGAGGTAATATCTTTCACTTAAAGACTGGTAATAAGACATGTTTGATTTCTCATATTGATGAGAGTTGGTTATGGCATAAGAGGTTGTGTCATGTTAATTATGATTGTATTTTTAAGATCAGTTCAACTAAGGCAGTTAGAGATATACCTAAGATTATGAAGCCTCATAATTCGGTATGTAAGGAATGCCAATTGGGAAAGAAAGTTAGAAGTTATTTTAAAAGAATACATGATAAATCTAATGATGTACTTGATCTTATTCCAACTGACTTATGTGGTCCAACAAGGACTAGAAGCTTTCAAGGTGATACATATTTCATGTCGATTATTGATGACTATTCGAGGATGATGTGGGTGACTTTTCTAATGGAGAAATCTGAAGCCTTTGAGAAATTCAAGATCTTTAAAGAAAAGGTTGAAATAGAAACTGGATTGAAAATCAAATGTCTAAGATCAGATCAAGGTGGTGAGTTCACTTCTCATGAATTTAACAATTATTGTGAGACAAATGGAATTAGGAGACAATTATCTGCACCTCGGACTCCTTAGTAGAATGGAGTAGTGGAAAGAAATAACATAACCATTTTGGATGCAACAAGATCTTTGATGATGGAAGCCAAATTGCCTCACATCTACTAGAGAGAAGCAATGAGTACAATGATCTACACATTCAATAGAGTTCACATCAAAGGTGAAACCGGTAAAACCCCTTATGAATTATTGTTTGGACATACACCTACTGTTAAATATTTCAGAATTTTTGAAAGTAAATGCTATATCAAAAGAGATGATTCGATTGGAGAGTTTTATTCTAGATGTGATGAAGGGATGTTTATTGGTAATTCAATTTAAAGAAAAACATATAGATGTTATTAAAAAAGATTGCAGAAAATTGTGGAGAGTGATAATGTGAAAGTGGATGAGCAATACAAAAATCAATCTATGTCATATGACAGAGAATTGACAATGGAAATGATCATAATTGAAGCAACAATGCCTCAACCGGTATAGGAATTTGAGATAGTTACACCAAGACAATAAAAAAATTCAACTGTGACTGATGATTAGAGAAGTGAACCTGAAATTGAGAAGACACCAAGGTATGTAAGATTAAATCATTCTGGAGTTATGACAATAAGAAGACTAGAAAATGAAGAGGTATGTCTTATTTCTCAAATTGAACCGCCATATGTTATTGAAGCTTGTAAAGATAAACAGTGGTTAAAATCTATGGAAGATGAATTAGATTAGATAGAGAAGAATGAAACTTGGACTTTAGTTCCCTAACCTAAAAATAAGAATGTTATTGGAACTAAATGGGTTCTTAGGAATAACTGAATGAGTATGGTCAAGTTATAAGAAACAAGGCTAGATTGGTTTGTAAAGGATATTCTCAAATGGAAGGAATTGATTATGGTGAGACATTTGCACCTGTAGCTAGAATTGAAGTTGTTAGACTATTTCTTGCCTATGCAGCTTATAAGAACTATAAGGTTTATCAAATGGATGTTAAATGTGCATTTTTGAATGGTGAACTTGAGGAAGATGTATACATTGAGCAACCTAATGGATTTTCACTGGCAGATGATAAAGATATGGTTCACATATTGAAGAAAGATTTATATGGATTAAAACAAGCTCCTAGAGCTTGGTATGCAAGGTTGGATAAATATCTTTTGAAGCTTGGTTTTACTAAATGGAAGTGTTGATAGTAATTTATATTATAAGATCATTGATGATGATATTCTGATTATTGAAGTATTTGTTGATGATATCATTTTTGGAGAAGATAAATAGTGCATGGAATTTCTAATAATATGAAGAATGAATTTGAAATGTCCATGATTGGTGAGATGAATTTTTTTTTAGCTTTCCAGATTGCTCAAACTGACAAAGGTATTTTTATCTATCAAAGTAAGTATTTTAGGGAATTGTTGAAGAAGTTTGGTATGGATAATTCCAAACCAATAAGTACTCCTATGGTGACAAGTGATAAATTATCTATCAAGGATACTTCTACACCGGTAAATCTCACAAGGTATAAGTCTATGATTGGTGGTCTATTATATTTAATTCAGACTAGACCAGATATTATGAATGCAGTAAGTAATGTTTCTAGATATCAAAGTAATTCTAAAGAAAACCATGAATGTGTAGTAAAAAGGATATTTCGGTATTTGCAAGGAACAATAGAATAGGGCTTATGGTATTCTAAAAATGATGATTTCAATTTATGTGCATATACTGACTCAGATTGGGCAGGAGATATTGATGATAGGAAGAGAACTTATGGTGGAGATTTCTTTCTTGGAAATAAACTGGTTTCATGGATCAACAAAAAATAGTCATGCATTTCTTTATCTATTGCAAAAGCTGAGTATGTTGCAGTAGCAACTAATTGCACTCAAGTCTTGTGGATGAAGAAAATGTTGGAAGATATCAAGGTAAATTGTAGTGAACTGATAGTTATCTACTGTGATAACTTTGCAGCTATTGACATGTCTAAGAATCCAGTATTTCACTCTAAGACTAAGCATATATCAATAAAGTATAACTTTATGAAGGACAAGGTAGAAAGAAAGGAAGTCAAATTGGTTTATGTGAGCACTAAAGAACAGATTGCAGATATATTCACTAAACCACTGTCTAAGGAACCATTTGAGTATTTGAGAGATGGGTTAGGGGTTTCTACCCCTCCTGTAGAGATTTGATTGATGCAGTTTATCATCAGTCTGGCATGCATTATCAGAGATATTATTCATTTCATCACTGATGAGTGGTGCTACTACTCAGGGGGAGTAGCCAGCTTTGAGATTCAGAGGTTTATATTCTTTCTTTGATATTTTTGTCAGATTTCAGGCATTGATGTCAAAGGGGAGAGATAGTGATATGAAAAATAAATTCACAACTTTACAGAGATATCATTCACAGGGAGAGAGTTATTCAGGAGATTTTTGGTTGTCTTCCATAGGGGGAGACTTGTTTGGCATTTTTTTTTGGTACTTAGATGTTTTTCACATCTAGTGTTGCCATCAATGCCAAAGGGGGAGATTATTGGCATTATGGATGAATTGATTATGTGTTGCATTGATGTCAACACTAGCTATTATGGTTGGTTACCGGCAAACAGGTTTTCGTTACTGGTAGAAGATCTAGTGTTACCAGAAGAAGAGACTATATGTTGGACACTTCCGATATGTTTGGATCAATGGAGTATGTTTGATTTTATGTGTTACATGTTCCTGGAGCATGTTTTGGTCAGTTGGTATTGACTTGGTAATTGGATGCTATCATACACTCCTGTAAAACCATACCGACATTGGTTTAAGGTTTAATCAGTAGAGCTTTCACTGAGGAATCTTGATAGCATGCATAAGTGGTGTTGGTGTGGCTTCTAGATGGATTTTCGGATGCTGAAGATGTTCTTTGATCATGCTTCAAGTGCTTGAAGACATTGATTTGGCATGGTTGACCTAGAATAGGTCTGGTGCCTATTTAGGTTATAGACTGGTATCTTGTTAACGTGTATTGTACACGTTACCGAGATGTTTTGGGATGTTCTATGGATTGGTTATTTTTGTTTTGGTCTTAAGATGACATGGCATATCATTGTAATAGGGATTTATGTAATGGTCTTATTTTAATATCTTTTAGGTGTCCAAGCTAATTGGTTTAGGCCTTAGGGTTGGTATAAAATGGTGTAAGATCTCATTGTAAATCATGGGGATTATGTCTCATGGTCTTGGAATGCAATATCATATGCAAAGGAGATTTGGTCAATCATAGGTGATCGAATTGGGATTAAGGAATAGGTCAAAGGCCTCTAGTATTGAGCTTAACCGAGACTGTAATCAGGCATGGTAGATGTTATCTCTAGTAATTCACTCTATTGGATTGTTGTCCATTTATTTTGAGATGGTTATTACCTAGGCAGTGTGCCTTCCTGCATGTCCAGGCCCCTCATTGTATCACATACTTTCTGCAGAAGTATCATCTGACTATGGGTAGGCTTCCCACCGTGGTTTTTCCCTTTCCAGGTTTTCCACATACAAATCATGGTGTTATGTGGTATGGTTGCATTGTGTTTACTATCTATTTTATTGTTAATTTTTATTGCTTATCGGTATCTATTTTTGTTTTATCAATACTTAATCTGGTTTAAGGTTATTAAGTGGATTAAATTATATAATCTGTTAACAACTTATTCACCCCCCTGCCCTCTCATTTTTTCATCAGTTATCCTAACATTGTTCAATTATCAATTCGTAACATTGTTCAATTATCAGTTTGTTATTATTGTTGTTCTAGTTTCTTTCATTCATCTTATTAGTATAACTTTACATTCCTCTACATTTGACTGCTTCGTTTTAATATTAGTGAAGGAATAGAAACCCTAAAAGTATTCATTGACTCTTTTTCATATGAGGAAATCAAATTGAATCCCTTCCTTAGGCTATTTCGTATTCTAATGTATGAATGAATGTGGGATTAGGTCCTAAACTACCCAATCCAATTTTTCATCATCACAATATCTTGCCTTGAAGAAGTGATCTTCAGTTGAGCAAGTCCTCTTTGTATCGTGCCTAAGGTTGTGTGCCTTATTTTTTCAAGTCCTTTAGGTGTTGGTGCTTGTTGGAAGTAAGCCTAAAATCTTATAATCATTGTTATTCATATTGTGAGTTAGATTCTCACTACGGTTTTTCCCTATTTGAGTTTTCCATGTAAATCCAGTGTTTATGTGTTGATGGTTGATGTTTATGTGTTGGTGATTAATGTGTTTTTGATAAAGATAAAAAAGTTTTACAAGGACCTGAAACCCAAAGTATTACAGACCAAGGCCAACAACCAACCGGACTGAAAAACTAAGCAGAATAGGGGATAAACCCCACACAGACCGACAGCCAAAAAACAAACAAAAAAAGATGAACCAAAAATAGGAGCACGCACTTACCTAAGAGAGTGCATCAACTCAGTATTTTTTCTGAATAATACTCCTATTAATTTTGTCCAAGTCCTCCATGATCAATCTGGAGGTTCCCTTGTCCTAGCTCTGGCTCCTGATTCTGGTACACGGACCTGAACTAATCTTCCCACCAGTAGCACTCTGTCCACCCTCCGAAGAAATATTTTTCTTCTTTTCTCCCATGGGAAGGTCACTAGCGATGGTCCTGGTTCTATAATCAGTCATCATGGAATTAATCTTTTCCGAACCATCAACACTATTGTTCATCGCCTTACTACTGATTTCCACCAGATTGTTCACATTTTCCTTGATCTCACTCACATCTTCTTCTATCTTCTCAATTTTGTGCTCTTGGTCTACCTTCATAGTTTCCACATATGGAGAAATTTTTAGGATCATACTCATGATCTTCTCAGGTTTATTGGGCCTAGGGGACTCCATGAAAGTGTCAATAATTCCATTAATCCCATCTTTTAGGGATCCAATTTCATTCTCCACCCACTTCCAACAATTCTCCTGACTTCTGGTAGCCTCCAATAATAGATTTCCATCACCCTCTCCTCCTTTATCTTGCTTTTATTTTCCTTAATCACACACCCCTGGTTCTCATCATCCACCTTGATAGGGATGTCCAACCTAATCTCATGGTACAGGACTTTGGACCCACTAGATTTGGTAAGTTTCAATTTCTTTTTGGTGGGTGGCTCCAGGTCTTGTATTTTCCTACTGCTAGATTTGACCTTACTAGCCACCCACCTTGGGGGATTGATTTTCCTACTACTGTTAGTTCTTGAGGTTACCATAAATTCCCCTTCTTTCTTTGGTTTATACTCAGGGTCCTCCATATACTTGATATCACGCCAATCCATGGTCATGCCACTATCATCCTCTGCCATCTTTGTATCAAAAACCAACTGCACATCAGGGTTAGAAGAGGAAATGTGGGTTTTATCCTTGGGAAAGGGTTTCACTTCATGAGCCTGGGTGTATTCCATAATCAACAAGATAAACCCTTCATGAATCACAGGGTTCTCCTCGTTTTTAGAATGTTTAACTAAACTATTCTTCAAGGAAGAAACCAAATAAACGGGGATGGAAATAAATCTACCATGCCTAAAATGGTTTAAGATAGTAAACTGATGAGAGAAAATACTAGCATATCTACCATCTAGGGTGATATACCTCATGATGAATTCTACCATATCAGCCTAGAGGGAAATCAACTCTTTCCTATTCTATGCGGGAAAAGCGGAGCAATGAAACTTAAAATATGAAAATTAAACCTCAAAAAGGCATGTCCACACACCCATAGGACTTCTTGGTGCAAGTAATGGAGTCATGAAGAATGACTCAACTTCCCAAGGATGGTTCCATGGTTCTCTATCTCACAAGGTCCCTCAAGCCAATGCCTTTGCTCTCATGTCACTGAGAAAAGTGGCTTAGGGATGACAAATGCAAGAACGAGGGATGCTTATGATTGATTTAGTTATGAAAATGCATCCTATCTATGCATGATTCTACAAATGCAATAAACTAGATTATAAGATGACAAGATTAGTAGCAATACTATCCTAACATGATATACTAGTTTATGAGTTAAGCTAATGATAAAGGAAATAGTCTAAAATGCTTATTAGATTTATTCCTATAACAAAGAGAAGCTAGATGTGTTAATAAAATTGAGCATAAATGAGATACTAAAGCTTGCATGGATCCATAAAATGGAGGAATGAGAGCTCTATTTATAGTGAAAATAGCGCAATGGATGGTCAGGATTGAAAGAGTTAAACAATGGTCAAGATTGAAAGTTGTCAATCCATGTTTACAATTTTCACCAATGAAATGGTGACAATTGTCATCATAAGATTGCTTGAGAGGAGAGGTAGGAAGCATTAAATTCTTGAGGGGACATGATGGTTACCCTAGGAGGTAAGGGTTAAGGTTAGGTTAGGGTTATCCATTGGATAAAGCTTTTACCCAAGGGGTAAACTCTTGTGCAAAGGTTAAAGGAATAACCATGGTCAAAGCAATAAATGCTTGATGAGACCCTTGGGTTAGATGGAGGTTAAGTTAAGCAAAAAGTCTCTAACCATGCCACAAAGGGTTAGTTAACCATTAATGGTTTGGAAGACTTTGGGGACAAATTTGTAAGAGTCCTTCCAAATTTGGGGGTATTCAACAAGTTATCTTGTTGAAGGCATAAAGGCTTCATTTCTTTTTGAAGACTTTACTCCAAATTTGAGAAGTGACCTCCTCAAATTCAGGGAAAGGGGATAATGGATGGGTTTGGGGTTAATAGATTAGGATTAGCTGGATTCTAGAAGAAATTAGGAATAGGGTTATGATGAAGTGGGAGATGTAGGAAAATGCAAGTGGGTGAGGGAAAAAAAAAATTAATTAAAATAAATTGCTTTATTTCAATTTGGTTGCAAGTTGGAGATTTAAATAAATTAGATTTATTTAATTGGGGTAAACTATTTAATTAGATGTGAATTTAATTAAAAGTAGAGAGAAGGGTTTTAATTAAATAAAATGATTTATTCAATTAAATGATACAAAAAGGGCTTAAGTGAATTTAACTAAATAAATTGAATAATTTACTTAATTAAATAGAGGAATGAGAATAAAATGAACATTAAATATTCATTTAGGAATATGGTCATTTTTATACATCTACATTTTGCCCCTCTTTGAAGTGACATGTGTGCACATGTTGATTCAAAGAAAATGATGTGTCA
This sequence comes from Cryptomeria japonica, assembly GCF_030272615.1. Lineage (NCBI taxonomy): Eukaryota > Viridiplantae > Streptophyta > Pinopsida > Cupressales > Cupressaceae > Cryptomeria > Cryptomeria japonica. The sequence goes on from NC_081411.1 coordinate 302,685,595, forward strand.
TCATGATTTAGTTATGATCAATTTTTTTATGTTGTTTTTGAGATTTTCAAGTCGTGCCCCAAATTTGATAAATGATGTCAATGATGTTGATAATGCCTCCTCAGGAGGTGAAACAAAAATTTTGAAAATTTGATTTGAATTAGATAAATTTGATAAATTTCATTGCATTGTACAATTTCGTCTATGTTGAATGTGGTAATTTGATTCATCTCCCGATATTGCCATTTGGTAGGGTTGTAGGAGATACTGCAAGCAATTTTTTGCGTCCCTCTATGTAACCCTAATTTTGATTTACCCTATATAAAGGGAAAAAGTGATTTCTTTTGTCTCATTTGTGCTTGTTGACTTTGGAGAAAGTGATTTTTGGAGAGAAGTCAACATGCTGGTTCCGTATTCTTCTCATCGATTGGAGTGCAATCGGAGGTATTGGAGGTCTACTGCGTATGGAGCACCAGTAAGTCAACCCTTTTGACCCCTTTTGGATTTTTTCTTTTGTCATTTTTTATCATGTTTTTTATTTTGTCACACGGATTTTACGTTTTCGTGCATCGGGGTCAAGCATAGCGCATACGATAAGTTTCGTAGTGCATAGGTTTTAATGAATTAGGGTAGCATCCGAAAGGTTTAGGGTAGCGCATCGCTAGGCTAGGATAGCGCATAAGATTAGTTTAGTGCACTGGGGTCATAGGGTAGTGTAGAGGGTAAAATGGGTAGCGCATAGGAGATACCTAGCGCGTAGGATTTCTAGGGGGTCACATAAGTAGGTCTAGATAGCGCGTAGGTATGACCTAGCGCATAGGGATATATATGCAGCACAAAAGCAAGATAGAATAGCACATAGGGTAGTTTTAGCGCTTGGGGTAGGTTAGGTGGCGCTTTGGAAGAAAAGGGTAGCGCATAGGTTTCGGCTAGCGCATAGGGTAGATTGGGTAGCGCTTGGCAAGGACAGGGTAGTGCATGATAAGTAGTTTAGCACATAGATAAAACGGTTTAGCGCATAAGCAGAAAAATTTGGGTAAAGTAGGATTTTGGATGAAGAAAGACAGGTAAGGTTTTGCTAGTTTTGTCGAGATAGGTGCAAATTGTCAGTCTTCGTGTCTGCTGTCATTGTTTTGATAAGTTTGTCCAATATGAGTTCTGATAAAACTTGATTTGATTTGCAATTTTTCAAGATGATATAGATTTGATGCAAATTTGATATGATGTGGTTTTTGATATGAATGTGGAGCTTGAGTTGTTTTACAAGTTGTATTGATTGTGGAACTTGAGTTGTTAAACAAGTTGATATGGATATGAAACTTGAGTTGTGTTACAAGTTGATTTGATTGTGGAACTTGAGCTGTTTTACAAATTAATATGGATGTGAAACTTGAGTTGTGTTACAAGATGATATGATTAGATATGAAAATGGATTGATATGATGTGGAACTTGATTTAGATTTTCAAAGTTTCTAGTTTTTAATATGAATTTGATTTTGGTATCTATGTTGTGAGGAGGAAACTGATATTGGACTTGTTTCACTTTTTGATAGGAGCATCTTGGAGTGGTTCAGTCACGTGAGAGATTTCCGAGACCATGGTCCTTGATATCACAATTGACACAAGCAAATAGAGACATTATTGAGAGGTGTGGCCTGACCTCATTGTTAGATATGCCTTAGTTTATCGTGAACTAGGGTTTATTGACGGCTTTGGCGGAGAGGTGGCATAGTGACACAAACACCTTCCATTTGGCGATAGGCGAGATTACAGTGATGCCTAAGGATTGTTACCAGATTCTACAGATTCTTGTGGTAGGTGTATTGCTACCCTATGAGCAGACCGAGGAGGGTGGGACTGAGGCACTTTGTTGGATCTTTCAGGATGATACTGTTTGCGGGTATGAGATCCCTTGGCAGGAGTTTTTGGATTTGGATTACGTGCCTCTACCATCAGTTCTAGCAGGTCTCATAGGTGGTTTCTTATGTCCCAACCATAGGTTCAAGGGACTAGCAATGGGGTGGGGATTGAATCTGGAGGATATGGTGACACAGGGTTGCCGATTTGCATGGGAGTCAGCTATGCTGGCCCAATTATATAGGGATTTACATCAGGTGGTATACTTAGGTTATGACAATTTATCAGCTGGAGTGACACTACTATAAGTATGGGTGTGGGAGCATATTCCCACAGCTAGGGCATTGGTGGATAGAGATAGGCCTGTTGGGTGTGCGTATGCATATGGATATAGAGGGATAGTTGTCCAACGTAAGCTGGGCAAACTAGAGCACTAGAGGAGAGTGCTAGATGATATTGATACAGTCGTCTGGTGACCATATGCAGGTTGCGAGGTACGGGCTGAGGATGGGATGGAGACACCCTTTGTTATTGAGAGGTTTCTGCATAGTTAGGTGCTGCGGCAGTATGGTCGACAGCAGGGGATTCCATAGGGAGCCTGTTTTTATGCTCAATGAAGACAAGATATTCCAGATTGGGGATTGATAATTGATAGCGCAGCGGCAGTGGAGGAGTTCTTTCATGCAGCCGATCAGATTTGGGATTATGCCCTTGAGATAGTGGATGTAGGGATGACTGACGAGTTTGCAACACTCTTTGCAGTGTGTGCGGTGGCCAGGATATAGGATCCAGCCGAGATGATTCTGACTTTTGATGACGGTGAGGAGGTAGATGAGGGGGGTGCTGATGGAGGAGGAGATGATGGCGGAGATGGCAAAGGAGGTGGTCGAGGTAGTTGAGGAGATAGAGGTAGATTGGATCTATGGAGGAGAGGAGACAGGGGAGGAGATGGTGGTGATAGGGGGATATGGGCGAAGAGAGGTGCGCGGTGAGCTGTGATGGATAGAGGGAGAGGAGGTTTGGCTATTAGAGCTGGGGGTGAGGAGAGGGTTGGGGAGGTGATAGCGGTAGTGGGAGGTTTTGATGATGTGCAACGACCGACTCAGAGGAGGAGGTCAGATGTTTTACCTCCACCTGCACCGAGGATAGGTAGAGGGATAGGGGGTACCCCTTCATAGGTACCCTTGTAGATACAGATTCTAACACATGCGAAGGATATGCAGATTAGATTGTTGTAGTTGTCAGTGCAGCACTTGCAGACATAGTTGCTGGCGCATCAGCATCAGATTACTCAGTTGACCATAGAGCATGATACTCAGATAGAGCAGCAAGGTCAAGCAGAGGAGCTCACAGTGAGTTTGCAGAGAGCTATAGTAGGTGGTTCGATGAGAGACACCTTGAGAGAGTTGGCTTTGAGAGCCAACGAGGCGGAGTAGTATAGGAGACATTATGAGGATGTGGTGCCTAGGGAGCGCCAAGTGTAGAGTTTTACACAATCTAGATCTAGTCGATCCCGAGAGATTGGGTCGAGGATAGAGAGCAGGGGTGTGACAGGGCCTCCTAGATAGGATCCACCAGGAGATCCAGGTGCTGGGACATCTGCAGCGAGACCGTTGCCTTCAGGAGATAGTCATACCTGAGAGATGGTGTCTCCATTGTATTTTGATCATTTTGTTGTATTGGCACAGACATGACATATTTTGTATATTGATCATTTTTTGAGATATATATATGACACCATTTTCTTTGATCCTCATATGATGTGTTATGGATTATGCTTTCTACATGCTGTTGTTTATTCTCTGATGGTGCAATTCTTAGATAGATGCATGTGATGAATATGATGTGATAATACAGGATGTTGTGAGATGTATGATAATGATATGGTATGAGATGTATCTTGAAAATGGGATGTATGATATGATATGTTGTGAGATGTATCTTGAAAATGAGATGTATGATAATGATATGCCATGAGATGTATCTTGAAAATGAGATGTATGATAATGATATGCTATTAATTGTAAAATGAAATGCAACTAATTGATTTTGAGCATCCTCATTCTGCATTCATCATCCCTGTATAGCCACATGTTGTTTTCTTTCTTTGTATGTATCATCATTGAGCATTGATTTGTTTTGGGATATGTTGAAAATTTATACAAGCATAATGGTATAATTGAACCATAATGACCTGAGAAAAATTTACATGATTTTTGATTTTGCAAGATAGCACAAGCGTTAAGGTATAATTGAACCAGGATGACATGAGTGTGGATTGCATAGAAACAGACAAGATTAAATCATTTGTATGCGTGATGTGGAATCATGTCTTCAGTGATATGTTGTGAATCACATCGCAAGAGAAGTATCGACACAGTACAGATGATTGCCTCACAGATAGAAAAATAAAGAAAATATTGGAGTCCCCCATGACATTCTCTACCTTTCAAGCATTGTTGAGAAAAGTTTTAGAGGATCCAACAATTCAAAAAGTTCAAGTGCAAAACTATTCAAAGCTTTATGCAAGATGCAACATTTGATACTTTAGAAAATCATCCATCATATTTGTGAATCTTGTTAAGCGATCAATGTTTTTCTTTGCGATTGTGCGAGTGTTGTTTTGCTAGAAATGAAGTTCTAAATTTGTGACATGTTTTGACGACTTGAATGTGCTACAAGTTTTTGATTACTGCTCCTAGTCAAGTGTACTTCTTAATGTGGATATATATAGTTATTACAAAACCATGGTGAGATGCGGTGAAAGGATATGTGGATAAACCAGGATAGTGACTATGCTAAGTATGGCCTGGATGGATATTGTGATAAAAATGTTGGGCGATGGTTGATAGTGCTTTTACTGTGGATATAATGGTATGGATATAGATAGAGGATTTGTCCTCTCACAATAGCGCCTGTTGCCATATTTTCACTAGTTGCTTTTATTGTACCTTTTTATTTACCTTTTTCTTGATTTTTTTATTTTTTTTATTTTTTGTACTTTTCCGTGCATTAGATTACTCAAGTGTAGTATTTCTTCAAAGGAATGTTGTTAGTTAGTTCATCAATCACATCTCCTTCTGAAGTTGTTAGCTGATAGGCGCCTGATCCATAGGCTGATATGATGACATAGGGACCTAACCAATTAGGTTCAAATTTCCCTTTCTTTTCCCGATCTTGTTGATTCCTAGGATTTTCCTTGAGTACTAGGTCACCAATTTTAAAAATTCTGGGAATGACCTTCTGGTTGTAGCTCCTGCACATACGTTACTGATATGCTTTGAGATGAGTGTAGGCACGTTGACATCTTTCATCTAGAAGCTCAAGCTCTTGCAGTCAGTTAACTCGATACTCTTCATCTGGGATTAAGCCTTTCAAAGAGACTCTGAGAGATGAAATTTCTACCTCCAAGGGTAAAATTGCTTCTGATCCATATACTAATGAATATGGTGTAGCTCCTATAGGTGTGTGGATGCTAGTTCTGTAGGCCCAAAGTGTTGGATTGAGTTGTATATGCCAGTCTTTGTCTGCATCATTCATTGTTTTCTTTAGGATTTTCAATATTGTTTTGTTGGATGCTTCTGCTTGACCATTCCCCTATGGGTAGTAAGGTGTAGAAAAACAATGTTGGATTTTGAAATTTTCACATAGTTCTCGCACATCTTGGTTTTGAAAGGTCGTCCATTATCTATGATGATGGAGCTTGGAATGCCATATCTACAGATCAGATAATTAAGGATAAAAGAGGCAATTTGTTTCCCAGTCACTGTGGTCATGGGGACTGCTTCTATCCATTTAGTAAAGTATTTTGTTGTAGTTATAATGAACTTGTGTCCATTTGAAGATGAAGGATGAATTTTTCCAACCAATTCTAATCCCCACTGACAGAAGGGCCAGGATGTTGTGAATGGTTGTAGATCCTATGCTGGTGCATGTATAAGATTGCCATGGATTTGGCATTTAGGACACTTCTTTGAAAAGTGATAAGAGTCTTTTTCCATTATTGGCCAGTAATATCCCATTCTTAGAAGCTTTTTAGCAAGAGTAGTACCACTTGAATGTGTGCCATAGATACCTTCATGAAGCTCATGTAAAGCGAAGTCAGATTCATTATGATCAAGATAACGAAGAAGAGTACCATCTAGACCTCGATGGTACAAAGTATCAGTAGTAAGAGTATAACGAGCGACTTGTCAGATAAAGTTGCATTTTTGTTTCGAGACAGGTCAATGGGTAGGATTTTCTTCTTAAGATAGTCATAGATGGGTCCATATAGTGGATAGTCTAAACCACTCAAGGTACAGATAACATGGGATTCTAAATGGTCATAGGCTGGGGAGAACAGTTGCTCTGCTAGAAACTCGTAACGATTTTGTTGCTTTGGAATTTGCAGTAGTGAAGCGATAGTAGCCATGGCATCAGCTACTCTATTATCCAACCTTGGTATTTTCTCGAAGGTGATGTGTACAAAATATTGTTTAAAATCATCCACCATTCATTTGTATGGTAGCAGCTTGTCATCCTTTATCTGATAGTCATTGTTGATTTGATTGATGACTAGTTGTGAATCTCCGTAGACTTTTAATTTTGTGATCCTCCATTCTAAGGCTATTTTGATGCCTATAACCAATGCCTCATATTTAGCAATGTTATTGGTGTATGGAAACATAAGCCTATATGATCTTGGTATAGTGTGTCCTTTAGGAGTGATGAACAAAATGCCAACAACTAAGCCATGTTGTGTGTAGGATCCATAAAAATATAAGGTCCATTGTTTGGTGGAGATAGCAAGAACATCTCTGTCTGGAAATTTGATCTCCATAGTTTGTTTTCCAGGTAGTGGTGCTTCTACCAGTTGATCTGCAATTGCTTGTCCTTTGATAGCTCGTCGTTCTGTGTAGTGGATATCAAATTCACTGAGGATCATGAGCCACTTAGCCAATCTACATGTAAGACCTTCTTTACTGAGTAAATATTTGAGAGGATCAACTTTTGCAACCAGCTTAATTGTGTGAGTTAGCATGTAGTGTCGAAATTTTTGAGAGGCAAATACTACTATTAGACAAGCTTTCTTAATGAATCTATAGTTGAGTTCATATCTGTTTAATATCCTACTGATATAATAGATAGCTCGCTCTTTGCCCTATTGATCTTCTTGTGCTAACAATGCCCCTAGTGAGATGTTTGTTGTTGAAATGTATAGAATGAGTGGCTTCCCTGCTATTGGTGGTACTAGAAGTGGTGGGTTCATTAGATACTGCTTGATTTGATAGAAGGATTCTGCACATTTGGCTTCCCATCTGAATGGTACATTTGTATGTAGAAAATGATTGAATGGGAGACTTTTATCTGCTAGTTGAGCGATGAATCGCCTGAATGATTAGAGTCATCCTTGTAGAGATCTAAGCTGGCTAATGTTATTTGGTGGTGGCATCTCCATTATGGCTTGTACCTTTGCTAGATCCACTTCAATACCTTTAGCTAAAACTATGTAGCCTAGTATTTTGCTTGATGTAACCCTGAAGACACACTTCTTAGGGTTGACCTTGACTTGGAATTTTTCCAATCTATCAAAAATCTTTTCTAAGATGCTTAGATTTTCTTCTCTGGTGAAGGATTTAGCTAGTAAATCATCTACATAGTCTTCCATGAAGGTATGCATCATGTCATGAAAGATTATTGTCATTGGTTGCTGATAAGTTGCTCCTGCATTCTTTAAGCCAAAAGGTATGACATTCCAGCAGTATGTTCCCCATGGACAAGTAAATGTTGTTCTATCTTGATCCTCTAGGGCTATCTTTATTTGATTATAGCCTAAAAAACCATCCATTAGTGATAGAATTGCATGGCTTGCTGTGAGGTCTACAATTATGTCGATAATGGGCAAAGGAAAGTCATCCTTTGGACAGGCTTTATTGACATCTCTGAAATCAGTACAGATTCTAATACTACCATCTCATTTTGATATTGGTAAAATGCTAGAAATCCATTCAGCATAGTCAATAGGTCAAATAAATTTGACGTCTAATAGTTTCCTCAATTCATCCTTCACCATGAGTGCCACATGTGGATTCATCTTTCACAGTTTTTGCTTGACTGACTTAGCTCTTGGAGTAATGGATAGGTGATGCATGATTAAGTGTGGATCAATCCCGGGCATATATGCATATGACCAAGCAAAGTTGATTTTCTTTTCTTTAAAAAATTTAATAAATTCTGATCTTTCTGCTTTTGTCAGAGATTCTGCAAGGTGTATAATTTTGGTTGCTTTTGTAGTACCAATGTTGATTGATTGAGTGGGCTCAATCAATATGGGTGATCACTCGTGATAATGCTCAAGAAGAGTGTCAAGTATCCCATCCTTAGGTGCCTTAAATAAGTTTTCACCCTTAGATGTGTCCTTTATTTTTACTTTTGTGTGATCTATTGCTGCCATTGACTGGTTTTCAGCAGTAGATCCTTTAGTTTTCTCATTTTTGTGACTAAGAGACTTGGCAGTCCCCTGATTGCAGACATCGTTACTTTGTTCACTGGTAGAGTCTGTCTCCGGGTTAAGGATACATAAGTAATGGATAATGGATTCGTCATTTGGGAAAATTGGTTTATCATGAGTTTTAGGTTCGTCCCAGTCTATGAGGTCAGGAAAGACAAGTGGTAAGGAATGGTTAGGTGGATCAAGTTCAACTATTGTAAGTGTCAGAATGGAAGTATCATCATGATTATCCGGGGTGTTAAAGAAGTTAAGGATTTTGTCGAGGTCTTCAATGGTATCATCTTCCGTATAGACTTGCACATAATGTTGCTGCTCTTTTTCCTTGGCGTCATAGATATTTTGTGGACCAAATTCAAGTGGTCTAGATTTTGTGCTCTGTTCTTCTTGAGAGATGGGTGTATTACTATCATTTGCACAAATATCTTTAGTAATATTAGAATAGCTGCCCCATTCATATTCATTAGAATTAGTCTTAGTGGTATTATCCCAGATTCTAGCAGTGTTGTGAACTGGTATGTTGTAGGGTGAGAATAGGTCTTTGATAATTTAGACAAGTTTGATAGTTTTCTTTGATTTTGTGTCAGATCCTACTTCCACTCTTTGCATTTGTTCATATATTGTCTCTCCTCAGGGAGGAATGATGTAATCCGGAGGTGATTCTTCTTTGTTGGATATTGGTTCTTGAATATGATGCGCTTATGCAGTAGATGCTTCCTTATTTTGATTGATAGGCTACTTTTGACATTTCTCTCATTCTTTATGTTCACGTTCTTTACGTATTGTCTCAGCTGACTCAAACAGTGCCTCCTGCCAAGAGTCTTCTTTGTATTTCTTCTTTTCTTTCCACTGGGGTTTTTGATATTTGTGTGGTGCCCTCTTTGGTAGTAGAGTGAGTTCAAAGCCCAATCCCTTTTTGTGTTTACTGAATTGTGAAGGAGGATCCAATGGTTCCATGATGCCTTCCTAACGCTTACCAATAGGTCCTTTGCCATTGTATCCCATTTGCTGCATGATTAAGTAGCCTTTTCCATATAGGTGTGTTGGTATAGCTACTTCCACAGTAGTTGCTCTGTCTTCTTCCTCATCTTTGTATAGCCAACTAAGGATGTCCTTTTCCTCGTATTCATGCACTAGAGTGCCGAGTTGAATGAATGTGCCATCAAACTTGGTGATGGGCTGAGTTGCTTGATGTGTTGATGATGTAGGTAAGCCATGAGATCTAGGTGATGTTGGTAAGTTGGCCAAACACATGGGTTTCAAGGAGTATTCTCCCATGCCTTGTTCTTTGATCTTCATTTTTTGCTTGAAATCTCTAGGTAATGATTTAGACTTTTCTTGTTAAAGATCTTGTGCTAAGGAATTTTGTTTCTCTCTATTATGTGGAACCAAGTTGTCTTGGGCTTCCCCCATAGCATTACAATGCTAAAATGGATTATGATCAACTGATATAGAAACCTCCTACCCATTTTAGGGGAATTTAACACATTGGTGATATGTGGAGGGTACTGCTTGCATTTCATGTATCTAGGGTCGACCCAATAGGATATTGTATGTGAGATCTATGTCTAAGACTTGGCACATAGTATCCTTTCATATTGGTCCTACCTAAATTGGCAACACCACCGTTCCTTTAGATGATCTTTCTTCATCATCATATGCCTTTATAGTGATCTTTTTGCGTGGATCAATAGACTCCTCTAAGAAGCCTAATGCATGGATAAGTTTTAAGGTACAAATATTAAGTCCAGCTCCTCCATCTATTAATACTCATTTAACTCGGTGTTTATAAACCATGACTTCAATATGGAGTGGAGTATTATGTGGATGGCTCAACGAGATATTATCATGCTCAGAAAAAGTGAGATTATGAGGTCTTGTCATATGAGCCACCATGGCTTGGAATTTGTCAGCATCCAGATCTTGTGGTACATTTGTTTCCAGTAATGCTTGTTCCAATATGTCTTTGTGTTTTGGCAAAAGTTTCAACAACTCAAGTATAGATATTTGAGCAGGAATTTTGCATAGTTGACTGACTAGATCATATTGAATTTTGGGTATGGTGTTTGTTGTTGACATATGTCCCTTCAAGACATATTTTTGAGCTTTGGTTATTATATTGATATATTCATGTTCACATCTGTCTTTGATTGTGATAACATTGACTTGATTGTCCTCAGCTGATATGTGATTGATGGTGTTATTTTATATGTGATTGATACGAGCTCCACGTGTATCATTTGAGGTTGAAGCTCCATCCTTGTTGTAGTTTGGAAGAGGATTTTTGAAAGCTCTGTGGTCACCATTTGTTTTGAGACCATTGATTGTTAAATAACCTCTATCGATCATGTCTTGAACAATGTTTTTCAGCCTCATGCAATCATTTGTTTGATGACCTTTGTTGCGATGAAAATCACAAAAGTGTGTCATTCCACTAGGGTGGTTTGATTTGTTGTTCCAAGTTGCTGATTGCGAGTAAAGAGATAATTTTGTTTGCCAGGAGTTCTTTGAATGCTGACTCTAGTGATTGCCCTAGTGGTGTATAAATGCGTTTTGGAAAGTTGTATGTGTTACCCTGTGAGTTTGGATTAGGTCCTCTATTGGTGTTATTGTTCTGGGTAATGTTGGTGTTGTTTGTGTTCAGTTGATCTTGATTGGTATTTGGTACATAAGCATTAGTGCTTGGGTTAGCACCTTTGGGATTCTTTGTAACTTGAGGATTACCTTATAATGTGAGCACAGGTTGCTTTGATTTTGGATCATTTGATTCAGTTCCTCCTTCATTTCCATTTTTTTTGTTTCTGGTCCAGAATCTAGATTTGTCCAAGTTGTTGTTGTTTTGGTTGTTGTAATTGGATGAACTTTTTCCTTCTTTGAAAAATTTCAATGTTCCCTTTTTGACACATGCTTCTTCTACTTGGATGCCATTCTCAATCAATTTAGAAAAATATGGTATGCATTGGAGTTTGAGTCTATAACTCATCTCACTATTCAAGTTGTCGATGAAAACTTCCATCTTTTCCTTTTCGGGTACATCACGAGGATATCTCAAAACCATACATCGCCATCGTTGAAGGAAGACCATGAATGTTTCATTGTTTTTCTATTTGGTATTACAGACGTCTAACATGGTGATAGCATGTTGAATGTTATAGGAATATTGAGTTATGAATTTGTTGACTAGTTCATCGAATGATCTGACGAGAGGTGTGATTTTGGATACCCATTCCATTGTTTGTTTCCCAAGCTTCTTGGGAATAACCTCATCAAATATGTATCATCATGAGAGAATTCAAGACTCATTGTGCAAAATTCTCGAACATAATCACGGGGATCACTTTTCCCATCATATTTGTCAAATTTGGGAACATCTGAGTTTGGAGGAAAAGGTACCATGTGCAATCTTCTGTCAAATGGATAAGGACAAATTTTAGTTAAGGAGTATCATACTGTTGTACTTTGTTGCATGTCTTGCATTTGTCTTTGTAACATTTGCGTTTGTTGAGTAAGAGCAATAAAAGGTGCATTATTTTGCCGAAGGAAGAATTCTTCCCTTGCATTAACTCTAGGCTGAAATGGTGTGTGGAACGGTATGTTTTGCTCAAGGATTTTTTGTTCAGGTATATTTTGTTCTAGTAGATTTTGTTCAGGAAAATAATGCTCAGGGTCACGTGCCTCTTCCTCTTGTTGTCGTTCTTGATATTCGTAATTTTGAGATCTTGTTCTAAAAATCTCTGTGTCAAAGTCTTCAGGAAGTTTAACCCCTTTGCTTGTGAGCATGAGTAGGTATTTTTCCTTGTCATTCTCCATGAGTCTTTCCACAAGTTTTTGAAACGAAGTTCTCTCTTGAAACTCTTGAAGAAGTTCTTTAGAAATTTTGGTGTCCTCTAGATTTGGATGCTCAAAAGGATTTGATAATCTTTGATTCATACTGGTTTCCGATTGCATTTCGCTTTGTTTGTTTCGTTGAGAGCGAGTATTAGTGGGCATCTAGTAGAAGCTCTTTGTGACAAAGGGAATGAACTCTTCTTCAATGTTTTGTTCAGGGCTTGGTGGTTCAAATCGAGGTATGTTATAAGTGATACACTCTTTGGGAAAGAAGGCCGGATTGATCTTCCCTCCTTGATTTATGTATTGACTAAATGCTGATTTCTGACAGAATGCCCTACTCCTCAAGGATTCCTTGTCAAATTCGTTTGTTTTGTTTTGAAAATACAACCATATATGACGAAGGAATGTGCGATGAGATTTGAAGAGTTGACGATTGATGTATAAAAATTTATTTCTTTTGGCAAGTTTCAAAGAACTTGGTTGTTGTTTCTTCAACTTAGTGTTATGATAAATATTCCTTCTTCTCAGAATACGAGGATTAGTCATGCACAAGCGATTGGTGGTTTCCTTTGATTTGTTTTGGATTCGGTTTAGCTTGTTTTGGAAACTCAAGTTTTACTTTATCAAAGTGAAGGTTTAGATGCCCCCTGACGACAAAGTGCATCAAATGATATGAAATACGAGCTTTCCTGATATAGAAACTCAATTTGACAACTTAGAGTTTTTAAACAAGTGTATTTTGGGATAAAAATCCATTTGATTTAAAGGACCTGTTAGCTACTTGTGATGATGTTTCCTGATTTTGATAAGATAGATATGTTTATCTTGTGACTTGTTTCAGATTTCAGGCAACTTTGCTTGATGGAAACTTGCTTTTAGAAATAGCTTTTTATACTTTATTTTTGGTTTTCTGATTGATGAAGTTCAGGCTAATGAAGGGAAGCTTTTGAAATTATTCTCAAAATTTTCCAAATTGACCTCTGTTTTGCCCCTATTTTTCTGGTTATGATTATGCGCTGAAACAAAGACACAATGCGCTATGAAAACTTCTCTATATGCTAGAGAAAAGACTCTACGCGCTACACTGCCCCATGATATGCGCTAACTAGTTAATTTTGTTCAGCTTTGGTTCAGCTTTGGTTTAAAAGGCCATACGCTAATATGGGCCTTCTATGCGCTAACAGTTAAAGCCTACATGCTAAAGTTTGATTTCTACATGCTAAGTTGATGCTTCAACGTGCTAAGTTGTTTTCTAGATGTGCTAAGCTATTATTCTTCCGCGCCAAGACCTACAGGAAAAAGTTAGTGAGGATGATGCGCTAAAGTGTGATCTTCACGTGCTGGGAAATGAGTCCCATGTGCCAAACAGTGAGCTGGATGCACTTAAAAGGTCACTAGATGTGCTAAGGTATGTTCCCTACGTGTTGATTCTCATTTACCACGTACCTACACAAGTGTTTATTTTTAAAAACCGATTTGATTAATGGGGTAGTGCCCCATGGTGGGCGCCAGAAAAGTATGCGAGAAAAGTGGGGCAATGAAACTTAAAATGTGAAAATTAAACCTCAAAGAGGCCTGTCCACACACCCACAAGACTTCTTGGTGCAAGTTATGGAGTCATGAAAAATGACTCAACTTCCCAAGGATGGTTCCATGGTTCTCTATCTCACAAGGTCCCTCAAGCCAGTGCCTTTGCTCTCAGATCACTGAGCAAAGTTGCTTAGGGATGACAAATGCAAGAATGAGGGATGCTTATGATTGATTTAGTTATGAAAATGCATCCTATCTATGCATGATTCTACAAATGCAATAAACTAGATTATAAGATGACAAGATTAGTAGCAATACTATCCTAACATGATATACTAGTTTATGAGTTAAGCTAATGATAAAGGAAATAGTCTAAAATGTTTATTAGATTTATTCCTATAACAAAGAGAAGCTAGATGTGTTAATAAAATTCAGCATAAATGAGATACTAAAGCTTGCATGGATCCATAAAATGGAGGAATGAGAGCTCTATTTATAGTGAAAATAGGGCAATGGATGGTCATGATTGAAAGAGTTAATCAAGGGTCAAGATTGAAAGTTTTCAATCCATGTTTATAATTTTCACCAATGAAATGGTGAGAATCGTCATCATAAGATTGCTTGAGAGGAGAGGTAGGAAGCATTAAATGCTTGAGGAGTCATGATGGTTACCCTAGGAGGTAAGGGTTATCCATTGGATAAAGCTTTTACCCAAGGGGTAAACTCTTGTGCAAAGGTTAAAGGAATAACCATGGTCAAAGAAATAAATGCTTGATGAGACCCTTGGGTTAGATGGAGGTTAAGTTAGGCAAAAAGTCTCTAACCATGCCACAAAGGGTTAGTTAACCATTAATGGTTTGGAAGACTTTGGGGACAAATTTGTAAGAGTCCTTCCAAATTTGGGGGTATTCAACAAGTTAGCTTGTTGAAGGCATAAAGGCTTCATTTCTTTTGAAGACTTTACTCCAAATTTGAGAAGTGACCTCCTCAAATTTAGGGAAAGGGGATAATGGATGGGTTTGGGGTTAATAGATTAGGATTAGATGGATTCTAGAAGAAATTAGGAATATGGTTATGAGGCAAGTGGGAGATGTAGGAAAATGCAAGTGGGTGAGGGAAAATAGAATTAATTAAAATAAATTGCTTTATTTCAATTTGGTTGCAAGTTGGAGATTTAAATAAATTAGATTTATTTAATTGGGGTAAACTATTCAATTAAATGCGAATTTAATTAAAAGTAGAGAGAAGGGTTTTAATTAAATAAAATGATCTATTCAATTAAATAATGCAAAAATGGCTTAAGTGAATTTAACTAAATAAATTAAATAATTTACTTAATTAAATAGAGGAATGAGAATAAAATGAACATTAAATATTCATTTAGGAATATGGTCATTTTTATACTTCTACACCTGTTATAGCCACCATCCGCCATTTTCGTAACCCTTAGTATTTCCTTCTCCTTATCGTAAAAGGTAGCAATAGCCTCCTCACCCGACTTCTTGTCTCTATATAATTTTATGCCTTTCATATCTAGACCAATAACATTGGCAACCATATTTTCATCAACTTGAAACTCCACACCCAAGGCAGTCAGCCTACCCTTATTCCAACATTTAACAAATCTTTCTGTAACAATGGCAGAATGACCATGCAGTCTCTCCAAGAAAGGGACCATCCCACTGTCAAAAATTTCCTCCCAAACCTCCTTGTTCTTCAACCACTTATCATAGGTTGTGGGTTCAAACCTATTCTTCTCACCTCTCATTCTGTAGCATGACCAAATCAGAGATTCCAGAAAAACCAAGAGGAAAGCAACCCAGAAATAGGTCAAACTGAAAGTTCTAACACTTCTCAAAGTGGTAATAATTTGAAATACCACCTGAATGACTCCCATCCCATCATAATATTTTATCATAAATTTAATTGGAAAGGCAGAAGATCTTGTCATCATTTCTTTCTAGGTCACGCAAGGTTTTCAGCAAAGTTACCTTTCCTCTCCACCATTTAAACACCATGTTACCCACCGCCAAGTTGGCCAAATGATCCATCGGTTTGTTTCTTTCCTGGAAAATGTGCGAGAACATGAAATCCTCTAGGTCGACTATCATTTCAAGACAATCCTTGATTAAGTTTGGAATAGTCCAGCTAGACACCGTACATCTCTTAGTGCATTTGATGATGTTAAGCGAATCACTCTCTAGCTAGACCTGTTTGAACCCCTCCTTGCTCGCCATGTGTAGCCCTATGTAGGCAGTACTGGCCTCCAAAAAATGGTTAGTCTGGGTGCCGAAAGGGAGTGCCACCGTAGAGACCAGCAAACCCAAATGGTTTCACGCCACTCCCCCATAGGTAGTCGGCCCAGTATTTCCTTTGGCCTCCCCATCAATATTCCAAGAAACATTCTCTCTGGTATGTTTGATCTTATAAACATGGATAGATATATTCTATCTTATCTTCCAGCACTTGATAGTATCCCATTCCTCCTGGCAAGACTCAAAAGAAGGATCATCTTTCCTACAAGAATAGTAATTAAGAAAATTTTCCTTAATAACATTCCTTATTCTGATAGACACCACAAGAGCATTGGACTCCAAATCTCTAAAGACCCTATTATTTCTTTCCTTCCACAAACCAAGAGCAATATGAGGTAGGGATAAGTTCCATAGAATACCAATTACATGATTGTCGTAAGGGAACTTCCATTGGAACCAGAAGTTCTGGATAGAATCAGGGGGAACCCAATTGCAATTCCATAGGTTGAAAAAGTAGGCCCAGATGTCCCTAGCATAGGAGCAATGTAAGAGAAAATGGTCAACATTTGCAGATTCTTCTTTACATAAAAAACATCTATTAGTGACAGGGATCCCATGTTTACATAGACTATCAATGGTAGCAATCTTGTTTTGCATGAATAACCAGAAGAAGATTTTAACTTTAGGAATTAAGAGTTTATTCCAAATTCCAGCCCAAAAAGGGGGAGGAGAAAAAGACTTGGTGATGATTCTAAAAGCATCGGTGACCAGAAACTACCCTGAGGTGATTAATGTGTTATTGATAAGTAAGTTAATATTGTCTATTAATAATCTATTTTAAAGTTCCATATTGATTCACCCCCAACCCTTATTCATGTCCAGAATTCAATAAAGTTTACTTAAGAACCTAAGAATCTTTCTAGAAGGCCATATTTATCATCTAACTAAATCTAATCTTATATTTTATTTTCTCATTATATAGGATTAAGAAACATGATCTTATATAATCCTATCTCTCAAAATTGCATATATGAGAAAGACATCATATGTGCATAGCATGATATAAATCTAGTTTATTCAAAGCCATTTTTCCTAGAAACAAGCATTATGTTTCTCTTGATACTCTCTTGTAGAAGGCATCTTTTTCTATTTCAAGTGATCCTAGGGGCACAATTTACTTAAATACTCTAACACCTTCATTATTATTTACTCTCAATTGTATTATTATGATGTACAAAAATATATTTGATTTTGGATCTATTGGGGATATAGTGTGGATTGACTTCTTCCATAAGGAGTACTATAAATTGTTACCTTACCTCAAGGGTTGATTCTATTTTACTTTTATCAAATATTGCAAAATCTTAGCCTTTGAACATATCTTGTAGTTTTTATTAAGGTAAGTAGGGAAAGCACCCATAACATCTATATACCAATTCCTAGAAAATAAAAATACAACTAGACAAGTTTGATAAACAAGTGAGCTAAAACCAACTAGCAACTAGACATAGTAGTTACATATATAATAAGTATTTAAAAAACTATTTATAAATAACAACTACATGAATTGAAACCAACATAGAAACTAAACAAACAAAAAAATATCCAAAAAGGAGAGAACATGAAACTCTAGTAGAAGTAGTCATTGTCACTAACCATCTTCTCCAAATTGCCTCCTAACTTGTAATTGTTACAAGCTAGGGTTGTTGTTGCACCAAAAGATCGACCTATCAATGCCCGATACAACCACTAGACTTATAGAATCCAGAGGAGGTTGTTAAACCATGTTGTGAATCTCCATGAGGGACACTGGCCCATTGCCAACAATCCCCATCCCAGCGTCACTCACCACGGCCTGCATGATTTGAACCTATGACCAAGCTCTGATACCACTTGTTACAAGCTAGGGTTGTCGTTGCACCAAAAGATC